>NC_054702.1:85350109-85637609 GCF_016097555.1 Gigantopelta aegis
GCGTGTGCAGACATTATGCAGAGAGGAGGGATCTAGACTATAGCGAGCGAAGTTTCTAGGGTCGGAAAATACATTACAAAAAGAGAAAATTCGCTTGAGCAGCGGGGGTTTTGATCCCCGAAAACCACCCCCTGCACACGCACATGTCGTTATCCTTCCTCGGACGTATGGTAATCAATCTAGATGAAGAAAGCTGACCATATACGCTGACAGCGAAAAACACGCGAGCAAGGCTCACCCTATCCATGGCCAGACTAGACAACTGATAAGTTTTTATACAATGTCGCTACAACATTTAGTATTTGACCTATAAAAGTTTGTAATATTTTTCAAAGCAATATTCTACATAGAATACTCTTAAAACTGGCTGAAACAAAATTAGTCCCAGTGTGAACCATGCGTAAGTTTATCAAATTGTAGGTGTGTTTCCATTCAACATATACACAGCGTTATGCATATAAGGGTAGGCCCGGATGTCCTTTTACATCACGCCACCTTTTCTAAGATAGCAAAACTCGTATATTTTGGAGCTAGGCTACCCACATGGGGTGGGGGAATTGCAACTATTTATGAGCAGGCAAATTTAATATATGGTAGGGAAAAAGAGGAGTGATTGTGGATGGGGGTGGGCATAGCGTATGTATATGTATACGTGTTATGTAATAGGCCGAGACAGAAAATGTAATGGTGGAATGACGTACACACAAACACACACACATCATCCATATATCCATCCATCCATGCATCAACTCATCCAGCTATCAATCCAACCATCCATCTAGCGGTTAACCTGACAATCCTTTGTCTGTGACGCGTAAGCGCGTGTCGATTTTGACCCTGCGCGTCAATATTTTGTTGTTTGTTTTTTAATGTCACCGCAGTAGCTATTGCGCAGGATATACCAGAAATAATTCAGTGCCGCCTCACCTAAAATATTGTGCTTCACCATGACATTTTGGGTCCAAATGAGGTCATTTGTGGGCAAAGTCGTAGTCATTACAGTTGCCTTGCTTAGGCCTGTATGGAAAATGTGAATGATCGCGTTTAGGTTACCAAGGCGAATGAGGGAACACCATGGCCAATGAAGAGGGACTAATGTAAATGAGGAGGACCTAAAAACACACATTTTTTGCCCAATAAACCTCTTTCACATCCCCATTGCGCATGTGCGCGAAGAGAACGTCCCAACAAACATGTTGTGTGTGTACATGTGTGTACATGTGTGTGTACACACACACACACACATGTACACACATGTACACACACACACACACACGGCATTAATATTATAAACATTAAATTGTGTTTAGTCGCTGTAGACTTCTCCATTCTTCACCTTGAATATCTCCATCCTGGATCCGACTTCGATGTATGTTATTTACATGGGCGTATGGGGACTCTGATTTAGGGGGGCTGGAGGGTTGATTTGCCCGAAATTTTACCCAGATAAAAACTGCCCGAATTTCCCCCACGGTTTTGCCCGAATTTGGGGGGGGGGGGGGGGGGCAATTGCCCATGGTTATTTATCACTCCAGCAAAATAGCAATGACAAGCCAAGGATTTTCAATTCATCACTGAATACGCACCTTAAATAAAACGCAACTCCAAAAAGTATATAGAACAAAAATATATATCGGCTACTGGGTGTCTAACTATGGTAAATGTCCAAAAAGTATATATTTATTTAATTAATTATTAATTTATATTTTAATACAATATAAACTAATTTATTTCCATGTTCATATATGATTCATATAGCCTAAACATAGTCTGGTTACCCATCAAAATCACAAGAGTAGGCCTATGTTAGGGAGGGTACCAATTGGCAAGGGCAAAAGGACTCATGATATTATGGACCATGTCCCTGAAAAGGACTCTTCACTGACAATTGTAAACAATGTTAAAAGAAGGAGGCTCTGGTCTGTCCCCTCCCCTCCTTTCATGCGGCCATGTCTAACACCTACAAGCGTCACCCCACACCCTTTTTGCCAGCGTCAGAAAAAAATAACCTGTTCAAAAATCTCTTACCATGTCCGGCATTCCATCCCCTTCACAAAACCCTGGATCCACGCCTGACTTAAAAACTAACACCCCCTCCCCCACCCCACACACACTTTCATGGACAGATAGCCTGTTTGAGCTTTGCCCATGACAGCCAGTTTGAACCTTACGACCGAACACATACGAATGTTGCCGAATGCAGTCGGATCTAAACTGAGGGAAAGTGACGTCACACACACAAGAGAGTGCTCTTGCTTACGAACAAAAACAGAAACAGTGTGACTGGATTTACCCGATTATTAATTGAATTTCAACGATTTGTCACGTGTTGCCATTACTGTGCTTAATCTGAAGATAAAGTCGAATATTGGATGTGACAATGTTGTCAAAAGAAAAACGAAGGTACGTGTTTTATCATTAAAACTTCCGATAAATTACTGCACGCGATTGATACACACACAGGTCGGCCTGCTCTTGAAGTTTCGTACTTCGGTGACCCTGTGATGTTATGATCAAATCAGCGAAAACCATAATATTATTAGAAAAACGAAATGTACGATACTAAACCTTAGATAGAGCGTAATCAATTGATATTATAGTTAGATACTTGTTTTCTGTAAAACGCGGAAATATGTCAGCTGAACTAAGGCAGACTTTGACCTCAAAATTTTACAAGAAAAAAAATAGTACTATGATAAACACACGTGGATAAGCATTTTCACGTTATATGACACCATAAGAATAATTAAACAGGACACGCCCGGCCTTAATAATTACCTAACTGAAATGTGTTACTATTTTTCTTGCGTAATACTTTTGACATAATGGGATCTGGAAATGAATACGCTGGCTGTAGGGGATATTGCACTTCAAGAGTTGCACACAGCAAATGTAGGTCAGCATGTGGTTGTGTACAACTGTCAAAATATAAGCCATTCCATAAGTCTGTACTGTTCTGTCAGTTGAAGGTTAGCTAGAAAAGAAAAGGGGTATTTGTTTAATGACACCTCAGCACATTTTAAACTCTCTGGTTAACAAATGGTTATTTTGACATTTGGTTTGAAGAGAGAGGGGAAATCCTTGTACACAGCAGTACACAGCAGTAGGGATGGGTATTATGTAACCTCTTAAAGGGACACACCCTAGTTACAAATAAAATTGCACTTTACTTACATTTTATTATTTAGAAACACATTTCCATTCACCTGAAGTGCTTTTTGGTAATCCTGATGTTTGTAAAACCACGAAATGCATTTTTTGCATTTTTTCACAAGACGTTCTGTCGAGAAAAAAACGTTAAGCAAGCAAGGTCCAATCTATTTTTAGAGGGGATATTTCCATTTCAATGTCACAGACGTTGGTATATCACGTGACCGTTATCATTTTGGTTCGGTTTGTTTTCTCATGCACGGTTCGCGCAATCAACATCCGATTTGTTGTTGTTCATTTGTGAGATTTTTCTTCACAGTTCGTGAACATTTTCAGTAACAATAAAGTTCAGACAAGTAAGTGTCTCAATACAAAACGTTACAAACCCTTAAAACCAATAATTTTGCTAAGTCTTACGATATCTGGAGAGGGGATACAACCAGGACAGAACAGTTGGAACATGTCCAGGAGAGGTGAAACGAACGCACCCCAAGTCTGTGAAATTTGTCGTGACGTAGGCATTGTTGTGCTTCGAGCGACATCTACCGGTGACATCAGAAAACTAACTTTCAAAATTATTTCAAGCAATTGGGACATGGGGATTCCCATGGTATTTATCTATATCTATTTTCGCTGGATGGAACTAGGGTGTGCGGCTTTAATCAGATGTATCCTGTATTACAAACTATATCCTAACATGTTATTTACATCACTGTCAATAGTATTACATGGAACTCTATATAATAATTTTAGAAATAATTTCTAAAATGCATGATACTTATATTTTAAACCTCAAAACAAATAGTTCACCTTATATTAAAGGTAATATAGTAAATTCAGGTACAATTTTTTAATCACAAGATTTTCTTCAAATGCATTAGTACTGTTGAAACCAAAAAATTTAAATAGCAATTTTGCATTTGAATTTTTTTCAGCATTCTTAAAACGGAAACGTCATGTACTCACTTTATTGGTTATTGTAAGGAGATGCAAAGTGACGTCATTGTAATACTGATGTCATTCAAATTCAAAATTATATATATTATTACAATGCTTCGCCACATTAATATAAACGCTGGTCTATTAACCATGACCATGTCAAATTTCTATAACAAGCCGACAACGCTGTTTACACATTGGTATTTGGATAATTCTGGACAAAATTTTTATTTAAAATTTTAAAAGATGAAAGAAATAAAAAGTACCTTTTGTTAGATATATATCATTATGAGATATATATCATGAATATGTTTTATTTATTGTGTACCTTAATTATGGACCAAGAAATTGAGAAAACAGGTAGAACTGTAAATATTTAATGTTTATTGATTCACTGAGACCCGGTTAATTGATTAAGTAATTAATTTAATATTTATGAACTTGTTACTTTTCTGGAAAATAAATATACCTGGCATATTTGGGTATGTCTAAAAGTTGAGCAAAAAAAGGTAGATATTCCTTTCCTTCCATTGCTATGATTTGGCCTTAAAAAGGTAAATAGAAGAGATTTGTTTCATGACTGTTGTATTCTGAAAATATTTGTCTATCTTGTGTGTGTGTGTGTATATATATATATATATATATATATATATATATATATATATATATATATATATATATATATATATATATATACACACACACACAAGATATATATATATATATATATATATATATATATATATATATATATATATATATATATATATATATATATATATAATAATAATTACAAACTTTCCACTGAATTCTGATTGGACAATTAACATCGAAGAAAAACTGTATGTTATCCTTTGGTAAACCTCAGAAAATGACATCATTACGCCAGCTGGGACGTCATTACATAAAACAGGTCAACCTGTTTGTCATTTTAAAAATGAATTTATTGATGTACAACTGTCACAAACTGCATAAATTTATGTGAAAGATTTTAAACTAAACATCTCAGAAAATTATGTCATTACGTCAAATGGGATGTCATTATGTAAAGCAGATCATAGGAAGAACTGATATTTTAAAGTCAAAAGTAGGTATTTCAAGGCCCATTTAAAAAAAAAGTAGATATTATTATTTTTTAATTTATAAATTATATTAAAATTGTATCACTTAATTGTGCCACACCCATTCTCATGTCCCCAAATCCAGCATATGGTAGCTCATCTTAACGTAAATAACCCTGATGCAGGGTTCAAGAAATACACTATAGTTAGCCCACTGTCACGGCTAGTAAATTTTTGGTCTGGGCTAGTGGAAATTATCAACTGTAATAGTACATCTTTACGGTATTAGCCAAAGCTTACATGAGGGCTAGTTACACAGATTTATCCTTGATATTTTGTCAGGGTCCCATGTTTATGTGATTGCAGGGCTTCTAGAATTTATATAAAATCCACTAGCCATGGGGTCAGTGATTAAAAAAAATTACTAGCCACGATTAAAAATTAACTAGATCTACTTTACTTAGTTAACACAATTTTACTTTGGGGGGGGGGGGGGGGGGGGGGGCACGATATCCATGTTTACAAAATAGACAACTGCAATATTTGACCCAAAAAATGTCACTAGCCGTTGGGCATGGCAATAGTAGTTATGTACTAGCCCAACATTGAATATCACTAGACATGGGAGTGGGGCTAACATCCACTAAATGATGCAGTACACAACTGTTAAATTAATTTATTACAACAGACATAATATATATATATATATATATATATTGGGAATTTTTTGTACAGAAATTTTCACTGCCAGTTTCTTTTGGGAAGGGGTCCATGTCCGGACCCACAAAATGCCAGGATAAATTCCTGACTTACTTTCTGAAACATTTGTTGAACACTGCCTGCTATCAGTGTCTGTCTAAAAGTTCTTCCTGTTTGTGTCTAAGTTAATCCTATCTCCTTTTAGTTTTACTGTTCTTTTCTCTCCAGGTCAGGCACCTGCATTGATCAATCTCTAGAAATAATCGCAGTAGTTGCCTAAATAATATTATGTGGGCGATCTTCTTTAGAGCTATAATATATGAGCCACTATTAATATTTGTATTCCATATTAAAATCATGCTCGTGGTTCTCTTACCATAATTTGCGAACATCCATTATTTTTTGGGCTACCATATCAGGGCACAATATTTCACAAGAACCATTGTTCTGTTCGCGTGTAGGTTACGCAACTTTAAAATCACGAGAACCGCCAATCAGTTACGTGGTGAACAATTACATTCTAAAATTAATAGTACCATATAGATATCAGTAATGACAGTAAAGATCAGTTTATATTTTAAAATACATTTGAATGACCAATGTAGCACAGTAGTTCAAGTGTTTTAGGATTAGATAGGCCTAACTCATCGATTATGAAAACTATATTCATGTAACCGAACAATCGGTTACGTAAGTAAAACTCACGTGAACTGATTTTCGGTTACATAAGATTTTGAAATATTGTCCCCTGCATATATTTTGGTGAGTTTCGAGTGCTGTGTACCTTTACACACGTGTATTGATATAAATTTGTACACCTACTTTAATGTTAATTTAAATTACTGTATCACAAAATGTTTAAAAAATATTTTTAATTGATTTTGAGTGTCTAATTAAAAAAAAAGTACTGGTATCTTTTCAATGATATCCCAGCACATTTTAGTAATTTTATATTAATATTAAATTGTCAGTAAACTTTGTAAACAGTATATGTTATTTTATAAATGTGGAATGGGTTGACCAATATTGTAGGCACATGTGTAGATATAATCCCCAATTCCTATTTATAACATAGCACATACATTTTTGACATATGATCTTGAGCAATGTTTCTCAATTAACCTAGACCCATTGATAGCCCCATTTGATAAAACACTAAGAGCTAACTAGTTCTCCCCATTTAGTTTATAGTAAAGCTGTGCATACACCAGTCAGAACTGTCAGAACTGGGCACACACACATGGAGAAATCAATTTCAAAATCTGGGGCTAATCGAATAGCATTTCACATGATCGATCTCTCTCTCTCTCTTCTCTCTCTCTCTCTCTCTCTCTCTCTCTCTCTCTCTCTCTCTCTCTCTCTCTGTGTCTGTATATGTGTGTGTGTGTGTTTGCGTCCAAAGGGAACTGATGAATTGACATGTAAATCTCTAATGAATAAATTTAAAATTCATATAAAAACATATTAAGTTTTAACTTCGTACCAACTTGCAAAACAGTTACAAATTATCAAATTGCATATTGGTTAAATCTCCATTTTTGATGCAGGTATGAAAACGACTGATGAAACAGCCATGGTAGTGCACAGTTCTGGCTTTGCATTAATTGATTACTAGTAATTGATGCAGGTGAAACTGTACACCTTGACTGTTCCAATATTTTATCTTCACTCCTATATAAACATTTAGTCAAGAGAAAGCAGGAGGTGCGTGTTGAAAAAGCAGGAGATTTTTTAAATTCACACAATTTAACCCAAAATCGCAAGATTATAAAAAAACATTATCATAATAAGTTATATGAATACTATATAATGTCATATATATACTTGGCATTAAAAAAAAAAAAAAAAAAAAAAATATTATTATTATTTTTTTTATTTTTTTTAAGTTTAAATATTATTATGATTTAATACATATTTAAAAATCCCCCAGTATTTTATCCAAAAATGTTAAGAACATGAAAAAGAAATTAAAAAATTAATTAATATATTTACGGTATTACACTTACAGCCTTACAAGTTGCGTTACATTATCATTTGTGGTTAGTGTACCTAAGTACCAAAGACAAATTTATATAAATCTTATAAATTAATATTCTGTTTTTACTATAATGAGGAACAGTGGCGTGGTACTTATTTAAAATCATTATAATGATGCAATAAACATTGTATTTTCATTAATCATAAGTAAAACCTCATTACGGACATCGTGTGAAATATACCGGAATTATACCCATTTCCGTGAGTAACTTTATGTCAATGTCAAACACAACATTTTTTAATTGTACAAAAATAATTTCTTGAAGTGTACCCTTATAACCAACATTTTACTGCACAAACATACAAACACACAAACTGACACAAGTATGTTTATACAGCTAATTGATCTTTTCGTTGTCTTGCTGTGACATGTGATTTTAACATGCATCATGTGTATCGCTGTCAACTCGGAGTCTGGCAGTTCAGATTCGTCATAATTGCATTATGTAATCCAGTGGGAAGACATTTTACAATTCAGAGATGTTATTAGAACTAAATTGGATAGGTTTTTTTATATGGCAACACTGAATGTCAATACACAGCCTGTTGAATTAGCGGCAACACGCTTCGTAGCCATTATGATGACAACAAACATTATAATAACACATCATTTTATAAACTCCATGTGCTTTTTAAAAAATATAAATAGGCTATCCCACAATTTTCACTTCAGCAAAGGTTAAACAGTCGGGACAATTCGGCCTGTTACATTCTCAGAACCGAAAGTAGTCGACATTTTCCAAATGAGAAAAAAAGGCAAAGTTATTTTGACAAAATAGAATCGATTTTTTTTTATGCTTACAAAAATGTCATTTAACAGGAGAAATTGTTTCCCGCACAGGTTAAAGGATATTTGATCAAATACCGGGAGACTCCCGCGGAATCCGGGAGGGTTGACAGGTCTGTATATAAAAATGAGCTTTAATCAATGTAGTTTTATGGTCATTTTTTTTAGAAACATATTTGCTTACAAATTTTTTGTTTATGTGAGTTTGTAAGAGTTTAAAAAATAATAATATCTTATATACATGAGTTATAGCATTATTTAGTACATGTATATGTATATATAGCTACATGTCAATTCATCTGTTACTGTTTGTCACAATCAGGCTTTAAAGTATTAATTGATTGTTCAGGTACCACTCAATTTTCATAGTTTCAACAAGCACAAAAATGTAGATTTTTACATAAATAGTTTTCAGTTATTATAAATAAAGGCGATGACAATGCTGTTTATTTGTCTATTCCTATGCAGGGCTAGAAATGAAAAAAAAAAATCTACATGCACCAGGTGCATGATGAAAAAAAATTCTGCATGCACCAAAAATAAGGTAAATCCTGTTAACAATGAGAAAAATACTATTTTAATTACCTTGATTACAGTGTTGATTATCATTTTCTTTTTAATTTAATTTAACTTTTTTAACTCGATAAGATCTGTTGGTATAATATAATTAGCCTACGGAATTCGACGAGAAGTTGCGATTGAAATAATCACTGGCTGACTTCGAGTCAACTACGCGAGTAACGCACATGCACGTTCGCAATTATCTGATCAAGTGCCCATATCTGAGGTCAAAAATGTTCAAGGCAGTTACGGTACTTTGTATTGATCACAGAGCTGGCGGAGTTCAATTTGTCAGTGACGACAATAACTGTGTTATGCGCGTGGATACCTTCTCGACCACCTTCCCTAATACCGTTCACGGATATAACCGAGCTATTGCCGGCAATTTTCGCAAATATATTTCATGGAAATGACCGAAAGGGCGCCATTGTTGTAAGTAGGATTATGGGATACAAAATGGATGCGCCCATAATATAAAAGTTATTGTTTTCATGTGGCGAACAGATTACGAAATGCATACGCAAAATTCACCAACTTGAGTCTGAATCTGGTAGACAACAGGATACTAGTATACGCAATACACAGTACTTGAAAAATATTAGCATGCACCGCATGCACCCAGTTTTAAAAGTTACATGCACACGCAAAAATCAGCATGCACCGGTGCATTTCGAGCCATGCTATGGTGTCGTGTTTATATTTATGTTATCGTCATGCATGAAAGTACATGTGTGCACAATTTTTTTTTAATCCATGATTAGTTATGGATAGCTGACAAAACCCTAGTATGAAGTGGTTTGTATATATGAATACAGGCCATATGATTTCAAATTTCATGGGAAACTCTTTTCCTTTGGATCTGTGCCTTGTGATTATGGGAACCCATTGCAAACTGTTTTTACAAAATAATTATATACTGTAACTGTAAATCATGTAATTAATATGTCATGATATTATTGCGTCCGTACATGAGTGAACAAAAATCCACATCACATAAAAACCACAGTTGTGTTGTTATTATATTGTTTGGGCTTCATCTTTCATGTTAAAAGAAGGCAGTAGTTGTTTTGACAGCTACTACATAATCTGAAGCTAATCGCATGGTGGGTCGACCAGGAAGCTCTAATTACTTAAAGTAGTGTAATTAGTATAACTACACCTTATTGTTAAGGGTATGCCTCACACTTTTGTGTGGTGATTGCTTCTAATTAATCCACCAATAGGAATAAAAGGTAAACGGGTCGCTATTACAGGGCACAATATTTCACGCGAACGCAGACGTATTATTCTAACAAATGTTTTAGACTGATTTTATACACTTGATGCGCAGCACAGTAATAGACATTAACAAATGCGATATATTGCAACAGTGACAACTTGCGACCAGTCTAACTTAAATGTCATGTATAGAGTTGAGCCAAATGGTTTGAAGAAATATGCGCGGATTGTTGGTTGCGGTTATATAATTTTCTACTGTTTCATTTTTAAAGGAATATATTTAGTAATAAAATTTGTTGATTATGATTTTACAAATGTTCAAAACAGTTTAAATGTATACAGTAAACCAGAAGGTAAGAAAATTTGAAAAATACTCACATCGCAAAATGAGCTTTTTAAAAACAAAACATTTGGAACATCACTGTATTATATAACCGCTATGATATTCCAGGAAAGTTAGAATAGAATGACAACATCGAAACGAAAGAAAGATTCTTGAAGTATTCACAAAAAGACATTTAACAAAAATTGTTTTTGTATTTTGTTTCATCTTTATATTATAAAAGTTTTATTTTATTTAGAAGTATTATAGTAAAATCCTGCACATTTTTTGTATTGGGAATGAGACTAAACAAAATGCGTTAAGTTATTATTGCGTTGATGTGTTCGCCGCATTAATTACTTGCTCGCATTAATTTCATGATTTACAGTATATTATTATATATATTATTTTTGTACTCGATATAATAATTATGGGAAACAAAATTATGGTTCCATGATTTTATAGACACACTACCGGAAACAATCGTTTCTCTGCACTCCGAGGGCCTGATGAATATGAATTGGTAGAGTAAGGAACAACATAAGTACGAAGCTTCTGCTTAATAGGACCTGTTCAATTCTAACAAGATAAAATCCAATAAGACTGAAAATGGCATCAATAAGTTTTAGAATCGTACATATTTGGCCGTGAAGCTATTTCTTGAAGAATGGTGAAAAGTAATGAGAGAATGAGTTCACTGAAATAGTTTGATCCTATGATGCAACCACCTCAGGTGACTACTCTACTAACTGAGCTAGATCTGCCTGCTTACATTTTAATGACAGTAATTTGTATTTCCAGCTGATGCTTTTACTTAAGCATAGTAATAAAATATACATGTGAATGGGGTTGAACGTAACAGCGATAGCAGTTTTTTGCCAATAATTTGTTTTAGTATTCCTCGAGAATATAGATATAGATATTAATATAGATATTTGCAAAATCTTATGCTTTTGACATAAATTTGGGGAGTTGCACAAGCACAGTCTAATTGTGCTAAATTCACAGCCTGAATAAAAATTATTGCCATATTTGGTTTTAAATAAATTAAATTTTTGTTACAAAAGTTACTTTTTAAAATGCTGTACATATAGGCATGCTCAAAATTGTCATAGGTGAATATTTTGTCTGCAGCAAAAATATCTTAAGATTGCTGCAGGTAGCAAATTCTTAAGTTTGCAATACAGATGATAGATGTTAGGGCAAGGTGTTAGTCATCTGAGTATACTTTTGTGGTTTATTTATTTTGTAATTTATAAAGAAAGGCTTATTAATGATGAAATTTGAACATATTGTATCAGTTTGGGTATCCCTTAATCCTTATTTCTCTTGGGCGGGATGTAACCCAGTGGTACAGTGCTCGCTTGATGCGCGGTCAGTGTGGGATCGATCCCCGCCGGTGGGCCAATTGGGCTATTTCTCATTCCAGCCAGTGCACCACGGCTGGTATATCAAAGGCCATGGTATGTGCTACCCTTTTTGTGGGATGGTGCATATAAAAGACCCCTTGCTGCTTATCGGAAAGAGTAGCCCATGAAGTGGCGACAGCGGGTTTCCTCTCTCAATATCTGTGTGGTCCTTAACCATATGTCTGATGCCATATATCCATAAATAAAATGTGTTGAATCCATCGTTAAATAAAACATTTTCTTCCTTCCTTATTTTTCTCTGTCATTTCATTATATTATTTTGTTAGGACCATACCTACATCTATTAGGAGGATCCTCAAAAAAGGTGAAACGGACAATAACTTTACCTTATTTTTGTCTAGCTGGAAAACCCCCTTACAAAGCTACCAGGTATCAATATATGCTATTCCAAAATTAGCAATTTTCCGAATGGACTAGTATAAAAAATCATTTGGATAGTTGGATTATAACACGGAACAGTGATCTCAGCATGTTAACCATTCTGTCTGGCTATGGATCTGGGATTCTAATTATAGCATTCATTTTAACTTATTTCCATGGTTATATCCAATGAAGGTTCAAGCACACTGTCTTGGGCACACACATCAGCTATCTGGGTTGTCTGTCCAGAATAGTGGGTTAGTTGTTAGAGGTTATTGAGAGAGAAGAGGGTGTAGTGGTTAAAACTCACTCTGGGTAGGAGCCAGTACCGAGCTGCGAACCCAGTACCTACCAGCCTTATGTCTGATGACTTAATCATGACAACACTGAGGCCGGTCTAATTACAACAATGAAGACTTGTAGATATGCTTTTGCTAATTGCACTATTTTTAACATGTTTTTGCATTTATAAATTGTACTCTTCAATTATTACAAGCTTCTTTAAATGGGATAGCATGTTATCATTCAAAATACTTAAATGTAAATAAATTGCAGCCCATGATTACTGTACCCAGATTTTTTCTTTACTATCCTACATTATTTAGTCCCCAAAAGTATGACCGTCTGTGAAATTCAGCTATTCACATATTTAATAATATGATAATTTTTTGGTTAAATGGGCAAAACTACACACAGCTTTAGATTTTAATAATATGGGCACAACAGGTTTTTTGTCTGTTCAGAGCACACGGAGTTCTTTTTTAGTGCAGTAATGTTATAAATAGGTGGTAAAAAGACTTCAAGCTTTGTAGATATCCAGGTTATTTAAATCTTAACATGTCAGTGATCTTGAGGTGAAAAGTTTTGAAGTCAGTATGCTTGTACTTAATTTGGGCCTGATTTCTTTGGGCATACTTATTTGTGTTTATCGCCTTGACTTTGATGCAATCTAAACTCCTGCTACAAAAGGGTCTGAAGTCGTACACAAAGGTATAGATATTCATATGAGGTGCAGTGAATTGCAGGATTCATCGACTGATGGATATTTTTTTTACCTGCCCAAACTCAGGGTACACTAGCTAATGTAAATTATTAACTATAATACATAGGGCACTAGCCAAAGCTTCTTTGAGGATTATTGATGTTTTCGAGCTTTTTTCGAACATTATATAACCTCTGAGTTGTATTGTTAATTTCATTTTATTTTTGTGTTTATAACCAATTAAAGTTCAAGCATGCTGTCCTGAACACACATTTCAGTTATCTGAAAGGCATATTGTCACAGACAACTCACCTATTTAATGGTCTCACAAAGTATTACCTGAACAAAAATAATTTGATTTGTCCCTAAATGTACTTTATTCAACCATCTTCATAAACATCATACTCCATTTATTAATGACATTTTGTAAAAATAATTGAATTATGGCAATGGTCCATAATTCAAAAACTAAAATTGCCGAGAGGGTTGACATGGATTTCACTCCATCATGGTTCAGTTGAGGTGATGCAATAGCTAGATTTGGTTTCCAACAATTAATGTAATTTTTAGTTATTGTCCATTTTTTGAGAAATAAGGTCCTTAAATCTGTGACAGTATGCCTTTAAAAGAGTATTATTATGAAATATAAGTGTTCTTTGTTGGAAAGATGCCTATAGATACAAAATGCCTATAGATGCCAGGCCTTTCCCCAGGATTTTTTTAAGGCGCTTACATATATAGCATCATTATAAAAAAAAAATCAAGCCAAAAGAAGTGGGGTAGTAGGTTGAAAACAGTTAAGTGTTTGCCTTCAATCCATCAAATCATGTTGGGGTTGTTTTTGTGGGTTTTTTTTTTTGGGGGGGGGGTGGGGGGTTAAATCTTTTTTTTTTAAAAACCCATCAATTCCCCACCCCCAACAATTTCATAATTTGCGCCATGTTGTTGCTGTTGATTTCAGCGTCGTGTTAAATGCTTGTCACCTCACAGTTTAACAAATACATATCTAGCATTATCTAACAAACATGATTATTGTAAACTAATTCAGTGTACGTTTAACTGCAATTTGTATAAATACTGCATGTTCATTTCCTGCGATCGCGATCTCAGTGCGTGCTCTCGACCATAGCTACAAAATTAACAAATGAATGAATGAATGAATGAATGTTTAACGACACCCCAGCACGAAAAATACATCGGCTATTGGGTGTCAAACTATGGTAATGCAAATAAATAAAGTGATGATCAACATCAATATAAAAATTCAAAAACAGTGTAAAGAACTGTGCAAAAACACAAATATCACAGAATTTTACGGACACCGAATTTTACTCAAAACTTCAATTTTGTGCTGTATTGGCCATTCTCAAAGAGAATGTTACACCCCTGCACCACGGTGAGGTTACAGCACACGCAGGGGCAAAATTAACAAAGACAAAGGAAATAACGAAACTGCAGTTAGGTATTCATTGATGCAAACAACTATTGTTTTTCTACACATTTACATCAAGATTTACTTCCATGTAATCGTATTGTTCATGTCCGCAACGATGTCTCTTGACACGTGGGTGTCAGCTGACTCTGAAGCGTGACGTATATTACGCCGAGCTTTCCTCAGTTCAGCCAACGAACGTTCTTCCTAACGTTCGCGAACTATTTGATTGGTGTCCGTAGTGTCCATTTGGTTTAACGTGAAGCGCACACACCAGTGTAGCGAACGTTTTGTTTTCGCTCGGTCTGGCTGAACTCAGCCCTTGGGATAGCCGACATGTCTTTCGGCCCTAAACTGGCATGTGTATTCAAATTGACAAGCAGTGTCGGTTTGGTTCAAAGACTTTACAAAATTAAAATAATGGTGACATCTTTTACTCAAGAATTTCACCTTCAGAGATGTTTATTCAATTAATAGGTATTTTCTTTGATTTGTCTTGATGCGTAATTCCCAAGCATACATACACTATTACAACAAGCAGTTATCTGTACCACGTGACCAGCACAGGCCCGCCGACAATTAAAACGGTGCGATCAATGGACCTCAAAGTGAACATCTAAAGAATTGCAGAGATACCAAATGGAAGTGTGATAATGTGTGGTGAATGACGTTACGGATCACAGCTCCATTGTTTTGTATACATGTTACAAATTAAGCCGACACGGTCCTGCAGTTAAGGCGCTTACCAGACATGAAGGCGCTTACTTGGCTGGCTAAGGGAGCACGGGCCGTGTCGGCTTATCGCTCTAGGGAAACCCCTGGATGCACATTTAAAAATAGAAAAAGTGTATGACCAGAATTCATAAAAAAACCCACCTAACCCATTATTTCTACTTCATGGATGTGGCCATCTTTATGAAAGAAATTGTCTCCCCATAAGTGGATGTGATGTGATTACCGGAATACGATTACTTTACCTGCAGTATACATAACACGACAACAAAGCCACTACAGTAACAAAAAACAAACTATTCCAAGACCAATTTCCCAAGCAACAGCAATCGTGGTGAATTTGTTGAAAAAAGAAGAGAAGTTTATGAGTGAAATATTGCAGTCATTTCAGTTTGAGCCTGTATTTACTGCTGCTTAGATAAAAGCTAGAAAGAAAAAAACAAAAAACTATTCATCCAAAAAAACCCACCCAATGTGTGTGTGTTACAGATAATGGTAGTGTTGCGAGATGACTATACGGTACAAGTTAGTGTTTATGTGGCCACTATGCATTTATGCAGTCTATAATCGAAGTGTCTGTTGTCAGAAAAACATATAGTACCAACCAATACCGACCATGATCTTCGACCAGCTATGACCATGTCACTGGGCTGTGACTGACTGGCCTCGGTGGCGTCGTGGCAGGCCATCGGTCTACAGGCTGGTAGGTACAGGGTTCTGATCCCAGTCGAGGCATGGGATTTTTAATCCAGATACCGACTCCAAACCCTGAGTGAGTGCTCCTCAAGGCTCAATGGGTAGGTGTAAACCACTTGCACCGACCAGTGATCCATAACTGGTTCAACAAAGGCCATGGTTTGTGCTATCCTGCCTGTGGGAAGCGCAAATAAAAGATCCCTTGCTGCCTATCGGAAGAGTAGCCCATGTACTGGCGACAGCGGGTTTCCTCTCAAAACCTGTGTGGTCCTGAACCATATGTCTGACGCCATATAACCGTAAATAAAATGTGTTGAGTGCGTCGTTAAATAAAACACTTCTTTCTTTCTTTCTGGGCTGTGACTGGGTCTGAGGTAACAGAACTAAGTGGCATTATTGTGAAGGGCGAAAACAATGTCTGCCTACTACATAGTGAGTGTCGGTACAGTGAAACCTGTGTAAACTGAATCACACCTGTTATTTATTCGATTTAGACAGGATCCTGTGTTAGCATTTTAAAATTTAGAAGACTTGTGACCATAAAATTGACTGGTTTTGTCAGGTCCCGGTTTGTTCAGTATCTGATTTAGATAGGTTTCGCTGTATTTTGATCATTATTTAATTAAATATATACTCTCTTTTTTTAAAAAGAAAAATTGTGTTAAATATATATGGATGAAATATGTATAATGGTCAAAACACCTTAATTTAGCTTTCCTAATTTAAGTATTATGGATTAATTACTACAAAATCAAGTTCATTGTATGTCGATAGTGGCTTTTACACAGACAATTGTCATGCATTTTCCATCTAGTCCAGTCTGTGCCAAGTATTATAAACCAAAGACTTAACCAAGTGTAAGATTATATTTTTGAATACATAAGTCATGTACCCGGTTACTCCATACATATAGCCCTGACCCACCGGCTGCATGAACACAACACACACTGCATGCATGTAAATGGGAGCAGACGGATTGGCAGCTGACGGAGGTTGGAGATATTAATCTTGTTGGCCCCCAGGCTAGTGTACCCTTATATATAACACATTGACATATTTGTCTAAACCATGCCTGTTACAATAGCAAAAAAACTAACATAAACTTTATAATGTCATCCAAAACATTAAATTGCTTTGTCAGGACTTCTAGAATTTTTATATTCCACTAGCCGTGGGATCAGTGATTAAAAAAAAATACTAGCCACAATTAAATATTCACGAGCCCTACTTTACTTTAAATTACCGTAATACAGTTTTACTAACAGTAATAATCGGATATGTCGCCTAAAGAAGGAGGTAGAGCTTAAAAACTCACAATTGGGGGGTGTGGGTGGGGTCAGGATATTTATATTTATAAAATAGATTTAAATGCATCATTTGACAACTTTTTCACTAGCCCTTTTGCATGGCAATAGTAGTTATTTACTAGCCCAACATTGAATATCACTAGCCATGGGAGTGGGGCTACCATAATTTAGAAGCCCTGGCTTTATTCACTGTGTGGTAGACAATTGTGTTTGAAGCCATCCAAAAATAAAATAATTTACATGTGCCCTTCCTTAACATATCAATGTTCTGAGCTTGCTTCTTTTTTTTTCTTTTTTATAAATGCAGTAAACATGTTTGTGGGCTTCTTCTACATGTTAGTTTATGCATTAAATGAATATGCAAGTAATCTAACGCTTAAATATTGGTAGTGAAGTCTGAAGTCGACTTATAATATGATCATATTCTCAAAAAGTGCAAGTCTTAGAGCTGTACATACATGTAAATGTACTAGTAAATATTTGAGTCTACAACTGGAGAGCCAGGGCTTAGATTGCATCAACATTCAGACGAAACAAAACGTCTGTGCCCAAATTAAGTATACCCAAAATAAAAATGCCCAAATTAAGTATAAACATGCTGACCTCAAAACATTTAACCTCCACACCACCAAAATGCATTTCTGAATATCTAGAACCCTTCAACAGATGTGAATAGTATTTATTGTGTTAAAAAGAGACCATGCTGTACTCAGAAAAGACAAAGAACCTGTTGTGCCCAAATTAGTAAGATCTAAAGCTATGGTAGAGGTAGAGACCATTCAACAATTATGTAAATCAAGTATGCGTTTATCTTTTTTGTAATCAAAAACCAGAGCACATCTTCTTCATTAGTTAGTTACAAAACGAAATAGTTTGTTTTGTTTAACAACATCACTAGAGCACATTGATTTATTAATCATTGATAATTGGATGTCAAACATTTGGCAGTTTTGACATTATTGTCTTAGACAGAAAACCCGCTATATTTTGCCATTAATAGCAAAATTCTACAGACAGGATAACATATATACCACAACCACAAGTCATGGTAAACTGGCTGGAACAAGAAATAGCCCAATGGGCCCCAATGGGGATCAATCCTAGAGTGACTGCACATCATGCGAGTGCTTTACCACTCAGCTACATCCCACCTCTTAATTAGTCACAATAAAACAACAAAAAATGGTCACAAGTCTTGACTTAGAGTATATGTATATATTCATGTGATCAGCAGGTTTCAGGAAGCTATGTCGTACCTAGTATTAATGCTTATGCCTCATCCCCACACGTCAAACAACTAATGATATTAATTGAAATATTATGTACTGTTGTTTCAGATGTCCTACAAGTGTTGTATCTTTTTATACATTTAACACCTTTTTCAAATCAGGACTAGACATAGCCCAGTGGTAAAGAGAGCTTTCGCTTAATGCGCAGTTGGTTTGGGTTCAATACCCATCAGTGGGCCCATTGGGATATTTCTCGCTCCAGCCAGTGTACCAAGACATACATCAAAGGCCAGGGTATGTGCTACCCTGTCTATGAGATGGTGTGTATAAAAGATCCCTTGCTGCTAATCGAAAAGAGTAGCCCATGAAGTGACGACAGCGGGTTTCCTCCCTCAATATCTGTGTAGTCCTTAACCATATGTCTGATGCCATATAACCGTAAATAAAATGTGTTGAGTGCGTCGTTAAATAAACCATTTCCATTTCCATCCTTTTTGAAATGTGTTTAAATTTAACTAGATGTTTAATATGGATTTACCTGTATATATTATTTCTCCAGTAGGAGAATTAGAACAAAAGATTTACATCCCACTAAGTTATATTTATGTTTATGACTAGCTTCCAGATTAAAATGTATGCATGCTTACTTAAATGCAAATATACAGCAGACATAACTGCCAGATCTATGTAAATGTGATGTTATACTTTTTGGAGAAAAAAATTGGCACCAGGTTTATTAACATTTACACTGTTAGCTGTTTATTTTTAGATAGTCTTATTGACAGTTTAGGATGTTTTAAATCAGCTGCATGTAATAAAACGGGGGCATCGAAAAGTGCATATCGCTTCAGGCAGTCAAATCTTAGTTTAATGCATGTCACGGCATATTATCTGTTACCGTTGCATTCAAAATATTCATTTTAGTGTTTGAAAATGTTTACATAGACCAGTGGTAAAGCGCTCACTTGATGCACAGTCGGTCTAGAATCGATCCCTATCAGTGGGCCCATTGGGCTATTTCTTGTTCCGGCCAGTGCACCATGACAGTTATATCAAAAGCCATGGTATGTGTTATAGTGTCTGTGGGATGGTGCATATAAAATATCCCTTTCTACTAATATAAAAATATAGCAGATTTCATCTCTTAAGACCATACCGGTATATGTATTTAAAAAATTAACAAATGTTTGACAAAAATACATACATGTTGGCACATTTTAGATGTATGTGGTAGGCCTAAAAATTAAGATACCCAGTTTTTTCAGTTAAATCCAATGCTTATTATTTCACATATGTTCAACAATACTGTTTCTATCATTGAAGTGAAATGTTGACAAGTAAATATTGGCATTACACATTTTGGTCAAATTGTTATGCTATCCACCATATGAAACATTTTATTGAAAAGGAATGTATTATTTTGCATAACAAATTATTACGATTGTGAAAAAGAAAGGACAAAAAAAGAGATCCCATGATCTTGGTAAAAAACGTTTAGTGCACAAACATCAAAAATCAATTAACAATTGGTGATTTTTTTTTTTTTTAAAGTGCTGTTCTTGGAAAGTAGGCTGTGCTATTTTTATATGAATTGTGACAAATAAAGTGCATGTTAATGCATAGTAATTGAAATGCAAAGAGGAAAATAATTAATGCTAGCATTAAATTTTAAAATAAAATAAGGATATGTATTAATTACATGAAATGTATTTACTATATAGATGTCTTATATATATATCATAATGTAATGAGTTTTTTAAATTGCCATTTGTCCTAACTGGTCTCACTACTCCCTAAATTGTTTGGAGGAATTAGTCACTTCTTCCTGTTTTTGTCAGTCTACCTTGAATCTTGCATGGAATGTATTTCTGATGGTACAATCAGCTGTAAAACTATTTCAGTACGTAACCCAAAATATTCAAATCTTATTATCCCTTTCCCATAATATGGTTAACTGTTTTCCATTTCCAAAAAAGTTTGCCTGAAATTTTTGTTAGTTTATTATTTATAGTTATTTTCTATAATTAATTAATCACCAGGCTTATGACATTGATTAAAACAATTGCCGGTTGATAAATTGGATAACCCCAGACCTCCAGGCATGGGATTTGTCCAAACTTGAAATTTCATCAGTTTTTTAATCGTATAACAATGGTTTTGTTATACAAGAGAAAATGGATGCATCCACTGGAATGCACAATTGTAATTGGATGCAATTGAATGAAGAACATTTTGCTCAGTATTGCATTGTCATTCACTATGAGATCACCACCAAATCTAAACAGTCAATATTACTGTTGGTTGCTAATAAATTTGCAATTAATTAACTGTTGCTAATTACATTTTTTTTAAACAAAATATTCCCTGCTGAAGCTTTGATAAAAGTTTATTGCTTAAATTTTTATGAAAGGAACATTGGTTTGTTTGTTTCAAGCAATAATAGCCTGGCTTCACAATTTCTCTGGCAAAGAATACTTCCAGATCACTCACGGAAGCTTGAATGCTTCAATGCCTTCATACACTCTACCAATTTTCCTCTGCCAAGAAGAAGTTTGGCTTAAACATCTTTGTTTCCAAGTTTTGTTTGCCAAGTTATATACACAAGAGTTGTTTCCCTTTAGTTGTGACCAGATTATCTGGGAGGTGTTCAATAAGGAGAAATAAACTTGACAGAATAGTGTGGTATCTGATCTTCTTTAAATTTATGTGCATATTTAATTTTATTTATTTTGGCAATGTAATTTTATTTTCAAACTTATAATTTAAACTTAATGGAAACTAAGATGGGCAGGTATGTGTTCTATCAACACCCTTATAATATATCATGATACGAGAAAATCATAGTCATCTGAATGTTAAATCTTGACTTAATCAATCAGTTGACTAATTATATATCTTTTGACATATTGAATAAGGCACCCCGCCCACACCTCACCCATGTAGGTTTCTTAAATGATAACATGCATGCATTTATTGTGTATTTGGTAATACACTAAACCACATAATGTAAAACACAGCAGCTTGTAATTCCAATAATGTTAGAGGTCACATTCTCACCTTTAAATGTACATAAAAGAGCAAGCACATATTTTATAGGATATTAAATCAGCTTATCTCATGATGTAATTTTCATTGTCACTCACTTTAAACCTTATGACAAATACAATTTGCTTCACTTGTGACAAGCATGATATAAAATGGTAGCGAGTTTAAAGGTAGCAAACACAGCTAGATGTCACAATAGCCAATGAATTATAAACAGTTGCTAGTTTATTTTGACATGGATGCTTATACATTTGTAGATGTACTAGTAGTCAGGTTTTCTTCCAAAAAATAATTTGAAGGACTTAATTCTCAAAAATTACTTAATATCATTTCATGATAAAAAAAGGAAGGAAATGTTTTATTTAACGATGCACACAATGCATTTAATTTACGGTTATATGGCGTCAGACATAGGTTAAGGACCACACAGATATTGAGAGAGAAAACCTGTTGTCACCACTTCATGGGCTACTCTTTTCAATTAGCAGTAAGGAATATTTTATATGCACCATCCCACAGACAGGGTAGTACATACCACAGCCTTTTGATTTACCAGTTGTGGTGCACTGACCTGAAACGAGACATAGCATTTTACTGCTGGGCTACGTCCAACCCCTTCATGATAAAAAGTCATACATACTTTAATCCTGCAAGTGGTTCTTTCACATCCATTGATTTAACTCTTTGTAGTCCATCATAAATGCCCTTACCACGTGTAGGTCGTTATGGTTTTGAAATATTTTGAAATTGGACTATTTTGAAATTGGACACTACATTTCATGTACTTTGACAAATTTTAAACAGCAGATGTCTTACTGTAATGTTTCTAAAAAATATGAAAATGTGTTATTAATTTAAAAAATTTAAGAGTACGTAATTTTACCGTACCCTTTGTACCCTCTGGTAAAACCCCTAACAGTAACAGTAAGATAGAATAGTTGTAGACCCATTCACTAATTAAGGTTTTCCTGTTCCAATCAGTGCACATGACTGGTATAGCAGAGCCTGTGGTATGTGCTGTCCTGTTTCAGAAAATGCTGCTAATGACAATTTTTTTTTTAGGTTTCCTCTAAGATTACATGTATTTGTCAGAATATTAAAGGTTTGATTATCAGTAGCTTGTACTTAATAAATCAATGTGCTCTATTAAATTATAAACTGATGGTGAGTGTGTTCTGTATTATGATTGGCTAATTATATTATTTTTCCCGGTATCAAATGAAACTAACACCCAGAAAGCTAATGGCATCATTAGAAAATGAAGTCATTAGCCATTGTAACAGGTCATGTTGATGGTTGAAGGGTTTACAGTTAGATTGTATCCAATCATTTCTCAACAAATACCAAATATACAGTTCCGCAGAAAAATTATTCAGTTTATAATGGACATAACCACATGGAGTTTTTAGATTTGCGGGTGTTATTGTGTATTTGATGCTCACAAATGTTTCATTTTTTACCTCAGGCTAACGCATTTGGTCAAAAATTACATTTGCAGGATCAAATAGACAATAACACCTGCAAATCGAAAAACTCCATATGGTTATCTCCTAATTACAGGAATTTACTGGCCAAATGAAACATTTTATGACAACAAACACTGTCACATTTATCACCAGTGGCAGGACTGGTTGTATTAAATGTGCTGTTGAAAGTTGGCTGCACTTCAAACTTTGACTCAGTGAGATGCTATTTGGTAGATATTTTATTTCAAGGCGAGTGATTTGTCTCTCTCCTAAATCTTTCCAGGCGAGTGTGGAATGGAGTGGGAGTGATCACTCTTGTGGGGTGAAGTATATTTACTAGTAAACAATAAGGAAATATTCCACACTTTAAAATATTGGTCTTTCTGGTGAAGTGGTCTTACAACTTAGTCATTAGGTGGGGTTTTACTGTACTTAATTTACTGGTAGGGAAAAAAGAAATCAGAGAACAATTAAGACAGCTAATAGAATTGGTGCAAAGACTCTGTAGCACTATGTCAGGAGGATCATGTCCACAAGTTTGATGTCTGTGCAGTGTATCTATCTCTTGGCAGGGTTTCTGCCAGAGGGTAAAACGGGTATGGAGAAATACGCCAATTTTTTTTTTTTTAAGTTGACCTTTTAATAAAATTAATTACTCTTGACATTACTGTATGATTTTTTTTAACCCTAACCCTAAACGTAACCCATTTTATTTCTTGGGGAGGCCCTCTATACCCCCTGTTGACCATGCCCAAAAATTTCTTTCTGGCAGAAACACTGCTTGGTCGACACACCTATCTAGCCATTGATAGTTGAATTGCTACTTTTCAGTAGGAGCTAGTAACCTACATGTATGTGGTAGCAGTGGATTGTCTCTTTATTTAGACTGCAGGCCTTGTGATTTAAAATATTCTGACAGGCTACAAACAGCCCACTTAAATCAGCTTTTTAGAGCCCAGGAGCGTTGTTTTTAACTGACTGAGAACAATTCATTTTGGGTAGGTGTCCATAAATGTATGTTGTCTCAATTTTCCTAATTTTAAATCTATTTTTTGATATTTTAAATTTACCATTTTATGTCGTCGTTGTCTTCATTTTAAAATTACACTTGTACAATATTCACTTAGTTGCTGTTATGAATAAAGCTTACAGAAGTGAGTTCAGGATGGATCATCTTAAAACTGAAGGGTACTTATGTACATGTAGGTGGGCGATTTGTCAACATTATTTTTGGCTGGGCGGGCCGTTTGTAGCCTGCCTAGTAGGCACTTTATGTGGGCTATCGTGGGTGTGGGCATTTGCCAGCCTTAAAACACAAGGCCTGAGACTACACACCAAATAGCTGTAATTTAAATTTTCTGAGGTGTCATTGAATAAACATTCCTTTTCTTTAGCCAACAAAAAATATGTACATGTTTAATTCTGTAACATATATTTTATCTTCCCTTCTTTAAATGCATTACGTTTCCCTCGCACTATACATATACAAGCTTTAAGATCATGAAAACATGGGCTATTGCATAAACCTTGCAATCTTATCTCAGAGTTATTTCATTAGCCTGTGGCAAGTATTAGTGTGTCAGTAGTTCAGGTTGTGATATATTTAGTTCAAGCTCTGACTGTGAATCATTGTATATTAAGACAAAAAAGTTTAGTGGTTTGGTAAAAGTGCATTGTACATGTCCTTTAACCCCAAGCTCCTTAAAATGGTGTGACAGTTACGCATTTCATTTTGTATTGAAATATCTCTTGTTAATTATACTGCATCAATTAAATCCTGATTTCATTTTGAAAGTAACATTATTATTTCTTTTGTTTCAGCACATTTACCAAATTGCTAAACGTTTTGGTCATAATATATTTGTATGATAACTACTTGTAACATTTAATCTTATCTGACTAACAAAGACTAATATTACCATTCTTAGACTCATATCTTTCTATAAGACATTGTCAAAATGAAATTATCACATTGTCATGATTTGCAATTAAGTGTGGTCAGCCATTTCTTCATCTATCGAACAACCATTGCCTAAGATTATACATCTTTCCTACTTCAACTTTAGAATTGATCCCCGTTGGTGAGCCCATTGGGCTGTTTATCATTCTACCAAATTGCTCTAAAACTGGTGCATGTATAAACAATCCCTTGCTGCTAACTGAAGACCCCCATCTGGGCCAAGTCACTGGTCATGTATAAACAATCCCTTGCTGCTAACTGACGATCCCCCTCTGGGCCAAGTCACTGGTCATGTATAAACAATCCCTTGCTGCTAACTGAAGATCCCCCTCTGGGCCAAGTCACTGGTCATGTATAAACAATCCCTTGCTGCTAACTGAAGATCCCCCTCTGGGCCAAGTCACTGGTCATGTATAAACAATCCCTTGCTGCTAACTGAAGATCCCCCTCTGGGCCAAGTCACTGGTCATGTATAAACAATCCCTTGCTGCTAACTGAAGATCCCCCTCTGGGCCAAGTCACTGGTCATGTATAAACAATCCCTTGCTGCTAACTGAAGATCCCCCTCTGGGCCAAGTCACTGGTCATGTATAAACAATCCCTTGCTGCTAACTGAAGATCCCCCTCTGGGCCAAGTCACTGGTCATGTATAAACAATCCCTTGCTGCTAACTGAAGATCCCCATCTGGGCTAAGTCACTGGTCATGTATAAACAATCCCTTGCTGCTAACTGAAGATCCCCCTCTGGGCTAAGTCACTGGTCATGCCAGAGGCAGGGTCTAAAGGTGACATGGCTGATCCTAATGGATATGGATACATAAAAAAACAAAAACGTTTGGACGTGATTTAAGAAGACTGAGTCAATGAAATGGCAGCAGCAGGTTTCCTTTTGCATTATTTGTGAGGTCCATGACCATATGTCTGACACCATATATCCGTAAATGAAAATGAATGTAGTACGTCATTAAATAAAACATTTCTTCCTTCATCTTTAGGAAGTCTGCCAGTCCCATGACTGGTTTGACAAATGTCAACCTGCATAAGACTGAGCTCAGTGGATATTTTGTCATCTGTGATAGCATGTCTCATGAATAATTGTCAGAGCAGGCAGTTGTGGTTTAATGCAATGACACACTCTTGTACATGCTCATTTTGTTTGTTCTGTTGACTGATGATAGCATTTACAAATTGTCATTTGTTATTTGTCGTTTGTTGCATTTGATATATTTTGTCAAAGCACAGGTGAGCTATGCATATAAATCACTTTCATGAAGTAATGCAAGATGAGCCAGTTTAAAGTTCATTAAATTACTGTTGTACATGTAGGTATGCTGGAAGTACAATCAAACCTGATGATGTGGTTATGTTTTAACCAGCCATTAGTCTGAACGTGCACAAGCACACACACACGCACGCACACACACACACACGCATGCACACACACACACACACACTGACTCTAAAGGCTTAAAAAGTCCCAGGGTCGAAATTTCCACCATCGAGGGTTACTTTTTCTATCCCACATGACCACATATCATTTGATAAATAAACCTTTATTTTACATGAACAAAGATCATAAATAAACTACACTATCATATTTGTCGTGTTTATTTCATGTGTTAAATGTAATTTAACACTACAAATTAACAAGACAGCTTTTATAACGAAGGTTTTAATAACAAAATATTGATCTAAAACAAATCAATTTGCATTAATATGACGTCATATATTACCAACGCCGTAATACTCCCCATGTTAAACGCAATGATGTCATAGCCTATACAAGACAGATTTATTCCACATGGGCTGACGTCATGGAATGGGTCTGTCTTGCATAGCTAGGGATGGGAGAAATTGATATAAACCTGCATTTAAGTGGTTTTAAGACTTTAATTTGTAGAAGTATCTTTTAAAGTGCATGCCATTAAAAGACCTTAATTTGTTAAACTGAAGTCATTCTTATTACAGTTCATTATAAACCTAGTTATATACAAAAATGTCTTGTGTTCATAGTACCATAAATAAATAATTACCCAACAAACAAAAATAGTTGACATTGAGCATCAAGTACTTAGTACATCAGTGAGAAACATTTTGAAGGAAAACAATTTCAAACTTTTGACTAAAAATAACACTGTTGACATAATTCTTTGTTTCTGTTACTTTGATCGCAAAACAAGAAAATGGTTTACAGAAAGTGTTAGCTTGATAAAAATCTTAAATAGGAGATACTGATATCTTTACCCTTCCGCATGGCCTAGAGGTGCACACTCTAACTCAGAATTAACCTTTGATTTAGTGTGGTTGCCCATAGACAGTGGAACTAAATGCTGCCCATTAGCTTTGTTACCATCAATCAGTGGACAGGCTTCAGCTTGTTAATTGAGATAAATGTGATAACCAGCGTTTCCAGTTTCTTTGGAGAACTCTATTTTAAGCAGATCATTCTCTTTGGGACACTATCATAACAAAATTAAAGAATCAATAGATTATTTAGCTGTAGAGCCAAAAGTGGAATGTCGACCATGCAGTGTATGTCCATCATCTGCTAGAATGTTTAAAACTACATGGACTACATATATATGTTCCTAAGTATGTCAAGCAAATAAAATCCTAACATGTATCAGTCCAGTATAAACGTGTTACATCATGGTAGTAATTAATTAATATACCGGTACATTTAACTTTAATTTTAGTTTTAAAAACCCCTAAATTTATGAATTAACAAGAGTAATTCCATGCAGGTAGCTATCAGGTGGCCAACCAATTATAGTTCTTCATAATTCTTGTATTAAAAAAAAAAAAAAATTACATCATTTCAATAAACCTATGTGCATTTGTGAGTTATAATTTAAAAATTTATGAGTGATGATGACACTTGATGATATTTCAGAGTTGCCTCTGGGTTATGACAAGATGATAATGCAGTTTTCAATATGTACTTTTGAAAAAGTTAATATTAATGTATTTCAGCAGCTGAATGTTTTTTGGGTTTTTTAAATAATCATTATCTAGATTTTGGTGGTACACGTTGTACATGGTTACAGTATCTAATAATGTTCTGATCCCAGATTGCATTCATATCATCTTTATATTTCTACCGGCCAATTTACCTCCGATTTAATCAGGCAGCTAAGTTCCTTGCTTAGGATATTGTGCCAAGAACTTTGCTTGGATGTGAGCATAAAATAGGTTGTCTCATCTAGAAAATCTTAGAATTCAGCAAATAATTATGCAAAGAAAGAAACAAGTATTTTATTTAATGATGCACTCAGCACATTTTAATTACAGTTATATGTAACATCAGACATATGAATACGGACCACAAAGAGATAATTAGAAAGGAAACGCTTTTTGATTAATTAGCAGAAAAGGATCATTTACATACACTATCCCATAGAACAAGAACACAAAATAGCCCAATTGCTATTCCCCCTCCTTACCCCCATTCCCGACAGACAAGGGCTGTACCTTTGGGCCACATCCTGTGTTAAGAAGAAGGAAATGTTTTATTTAACAACGCACCCAACACATTTTATTTACAGTTATATGGCGTCAGACATATGGTTAAGGACCACACAGATATTGGGAGAGGAAACCCGCTGTCACTGCTTCATGGGCTATTCTTTTTTATTAGCAGCAAGGGATCTTTTATATGCACCATCCCACAGACAGGGTAGTACATACCACAGCCTTTAATATACCAGTCATGGTGCACTGATGGGGATTGATCCCAGATCGACCATGCATTGAGCTATATCCCATCCCATTCCTGCATTTAAATAATGAACAGCCTTTTATAATATTTCAGTCATCTAGTGTCATCAGAGCGTTTATTTTTAAGCACACCTGAACATGCTGGGTACTCCATTTATTTATAGAAAATAATACATGCACAATTTCCACTTTATCATTTGATAAATTTGTAAAACCAGTAACAGATTTCAAGCTGTTATCAATCATTAAATTAAATGACCTTGTCCTTAATGTAGAGCAGTTATGTTTAATTACTGACTGACATTACAAAATAAAGATGACCTATGTATACTTAAAAACTAATTCTAGAGTAAAACAGTGTTTTTCAGTAAAATGTAAATATAATGTTCTTCTAGTAGTGTTGATTTTCAGTATTGATAACACTATGTTTAGTAACTGGGCTGTAACTGGAGCAAAGGACAGCTTAAGAGCAACACACAGTTCAGTTGTCTGCACAGTAATGTATTTTTTCTGTACATAAATGATAACAGATAGCACAACAGAAGCCCTCAGGATATTTTGTGGGGAGGGATGTGGGCATCCCCCCCAATTAAAAAAACAAACCTTGGATGCTTTTAAATATATTCTGAACCATTTTATATCAGTTTTCCTTTCATTTTAAAAGTTAAGTGGTGCGTAAATGATATGGGGTGAGCAACACTAGGCAACTTAGAAAATTGTTTCAGAAAAGAAAAAGAGACCAAATATTGCTTCAGTTAAAGCTGCATTCTGTTTTAGGAGAATGCAGAATTAATTGCCCTGTAATAAACATGACAAAGACTGCAATGGGTTTATGGTCTTCAGCCAATCCAGTATTACCCAAGTATTACCCATTATACCATGTCTGCCCTCAATCCAGTATGACCTATTACCCCTTGTCTGTGATCATCCAGTATGACGTATCACACCTCATCTACAATCATTCCAATATGACCTATTATACTCCATTTGCGACCAATTCAGTATAACACATTACACCTTATCTGTGTCCAATTCAATATGATCTATTACACCTTATCTGCGACCAGTCCAATATGACCAATTACATGCCATCTGTGATCAATCCAATATGACCCATTACACCTCATCTGCAACCAATCCAATATAACCTATTACACCTCATCTGCGACCAATCCAATATAATTTATTACACCTCATCTGCGACCAATCCAATATAACCTATTACACCTTATCTGCGACCAATCCAATATAACCTATTACACCTCATCTGCGACCAATCCAATATGACCCATTACACCTCATCTGTCTCGTATTCAATATGACATATTACACCTCATCTGTCTCTTATCCAATATGACACATTACACCTCATCTGTCACACATTACACCTCATCTGTCTCATATCAAATATGACACATTACACCTCATCTGTGACAAGTCCAATATAACCTATTATACCACATCTGCAACCAGTCCAATGTGACCCATTACACCTTATCACCAAACCAGTTTAATATGACCCATTACACCTCATATACAACCAATCCAATATAACCTATTATACCACATCTGCAACCAGTCCAATGTAACCCATTACACCTCATCTACAACCAGTCCAATATGACCCATCATACCTCATCTACAACCAATCCAATATAACCTATTTTACCACATCTGCAACCAGTCCAATGTGACCCATTACACCTCATCTGCAACCAGTCCAATGTGACCCATTACACCTCATCTACAACCAGTCCAATATGACCCATCATACCTCATCTACAACCAATCCAACATAACCTATTTTACCACATCTGCAACCAGTCCAATGTGACCCATTACACCTCATCTACAACCAATCCAATATGACCCATTACACCTCATCTGCAACCAGTCCAATATGACCCATTACACTTCATCTACAACCAATCTGATATGACCTATTACACCTCATCTGCAATCAATCCAATATATGACCCATTACACATCTGAAACCAGTCCAATATGACCCATTACACCTCATCTACAACCAATCCAATATGACCTATTACACACCACAAGTTCTCTACCATTGAGCTGTATCCCTCTCTGTAAGCAACTTGGATGGCAATTGAAGTCACTAGTTTGTATTTAACAAATTATTAGTTACTGATATCTGCTATATGCTATCTAACCTTTTCTGGATATGTTGTGTGTGTTTAAGAATATTGATTTTGTTAGCAGTAAATAATAAATACAGAGGAAGAAAGTTCCTGATGGTGGTTGGTTTTTTTTTTTTTAAACATTTGTATTTGGTTTTTTAATAACTCATATCAAAAAGACTGAAAGCCTGCTGTCACACTGAAATACAGGTTTTACTATACCAAATAAAATCCCACAGGCGATAATGTTACTGTTTGAGGTTAAAAACACTAGTATATGTAATATATCAGCAAAACTATGAGCCATAATTATAAATACCCCAATTCCTCCCCCAGTGTATTAACTGAAGATACTGACACCTTTCATTGCTAATTTTCAGTATAACCAAATGTTTTACAGCACCCCCTAATTTTGCACACAATTGTGGTACTTAATAGTTTTATGGATACCCCATACATGGACATGGCTTCTTTGCATATATATTGCTCAGATAAACAAAGAATTTTTTTTTTATACAACAAACACTGTCACATTTATTACCAATGGCAGGATTCGTGGTATTAACTGCTCTATCTAAAGGTGGGTACATCTCGAACTTTGACCCAGCCGGATATTATTTGGTTTAGTGCTACCTGAAATAGGTTCAGTAACTGAGCTGTAAGTGGGTCAGAACTGGGCCAGAACACAGATTAGATTTGTTTTTGTCTGCATGTCAATACAATCTCTGTCCTGAAACTAGAGTTAATAAACAGATACAGTAGACTCTTTATCTAAACTGGCTTTTGTGAATCTAGTGTTTTCTTTAAACTGGCACAATCACAATTCATTAATAATAGAGAATAACTAGTTAATGACGTAGGATATTGCCTTTATCTTGTGAAGGTGAGAATGGGGAATTCCCTATCCAGCCCGAACAGCCGATGTCATACGTCATTAACTGATTATTATCTTTATCCTGTAATCCTTCAAAAATTGATAGAATAAATATTGTTCTTATTTATTTTATATCATGTTTGTAGCAGGATATGACTGCTTTATCGGATCATCATAATCTGTCAATATAAACAGTGGTTTCAGGATAAAATATGTGTTTATATAGGCAGTGGTTGACATACCAGTCATTGTATCAGTACCCCCTAGTTGATTCCACTTGGACAGTTATCCCCCTTGATTCTTCTTTAGTCTACTGTACGTACCAGTTTGTACTAGATTTGTGTTGTATATGAGATATTGATTAAGTAAATACATAAATACATGTGTATATATTTTGTTTTGTTTAACTAGTGTTTACCTGTATATTAATAATAAATACTGATATTGACAATCTCAGTTCTTACAGATTCAATATATTGGGATGCTTGTATTAAACTGAATTTATTTCATTTTCTTAGTCTTCTGTTTTGAGTCACTATTTAATATACATTTGTACATCATGTACATTTAGTAGGTAAATTTAAGTTAAGTTTTTAGTTGTAGTTTGAAAACCTTGCTAACTTACCTGTAATAATAAAAAATATTGTAATAACAAGTTTAAATGCAACATTACTTTTTATAATGTTTTGTTTTTAAAATTTTGCTAAAATTGAAAATTGATTAGCAGTTTAACTACTATTTAAAGACTTATCAGAATAATTTTATTAATATTTCTATGAAAGTTCCTTGCTTAAAATATTCTATGTACATCTGTGTACACCTTCCAACATTACTTTATTTATGGAAGCTATAGAAAGGTTTTAGGTGTGAGTTATAAAGTGGTAGTTTTCCTACAGACGGAGTTGGAACCATGTCATAGTCGAGATCAGCTCTCCTTTCATACCATCACAAATCAATCTTGTGCAATGATACGCTATTGAATATTCTAACGACAGATTCGTAACTCATCATGTAAGCTATGTTTTTTTATTACACCTTAAAAACTTGTATATATACTATTTAATACTTGCAAGTTGATTAATGTATATATTATTGTCAGTTTTATTGCAAAAAAAAAACACTTTCATTTTGAGCATGAAGTACCTTTAAGATTTTAAGAATTGTATAGCAATATCTGAAATTGGCATAACAAATCAGTGTGCTATAGAACTAAATGGTAAGTGAACATTGTACTTGCAGCTTGCTATTATAGTTACATTTCTAAAAAAAATTAAAATAATAATACATCTTGTCTGTTGACCTAGTGACTCTTTCACCAGATTAAATATGACACATGTTCTCTTTAGACTGAAATTTGACTGTAGTTGTCTGATAAAGCATTATAACAAATGACAGACTACTTGATGATTTTCATTGTACGACTTTTTTTTATTTATTATATTTGATATTTAACATTTAACATCTGCAGTTAGATTCACAAATAAATATGTCTTAAAGTTACACATCCGTTGGTGAGAACATCATGCATTATTTATAGTATCTACCAGACCATTTTCAACTAAATTTGGTGGGAAGCTTCCTTGACCCATGAAGAAACAAAATTATATATTTGGTCGTTCTGACACCCCAGGGTGGGGGCAGAATGTAGCTCAGTGGTACAGCGCTTGTCTGATGCGCGATCAATCTAGGATCGATTCCCATTGGTGGGCCCATTGGGCTATTTCTCGTTGCAGTAAGTGCTCCACAACTGGTGTAACAAAGGCTGTGGTATGTACTACCCTGTCTGTGGGATGGTGCATATAAATGATCCCTTGCTGCTAATTGAAAAAAAGTAGCCCATGAAGTGGCGACTGGGTTTTCTCTCTCAATATCTGTGTGGTCCTTAATGATATGTCCGATGCCATATAACCATAAATAAAATGTGTTGAGTTTGTCGTTCAATAAAACATTTCCTTCCTCCCTTCCTGACACCACAGGTGCCTGAGGGGTTGAGACCAAAAGGGTTAAAAAAAAGTAACCCATTAAATTTTTTTTTTTTAAATCTTCCATAAATGCCAAGCCTTTGCAAACAAAGTCATTCTGACCCCCTCTCCTGGGCCTGGACCAAAAGGGGAAAATTAAGCCTCTTGTTTATTTAGTCTTCCATCTGTCCCATATATAGTTTTCTGGGTTTTTTTGTTTTTTTCACATTACCTTAAAATATTGAGAAATATTTTGTATATAGCTTTATCATGTACTGTTACAGTTCAGATTTAACTTTCATGTCAATTTACCCATTTTTCACAGTTATGGCCCTTGAATTTAGGAGATACAAAAATGTGTTGGACCTGGAAGGGGATATGTGTTGCTTTATTTTAAAGAAATACAAATTTAATATGAAATCATACTTTTTAATTTAAAAGCCCATTACACATTTGCTAATTTAAAAATGGAAATTTAATGGAAATATTACAATATATACATACATGTAACAGCCAAACTGAACTTACATATTGACATTTTGGCATTTGTGATCATTAAATACTCGTAGAAGATTGATGTATGTATAACATTTTGGGCTTTTTTCTGTCTCTTTTTTTTCTCTTTTGATTGTTTAGTGTTTTTATTAGATCGCAAATGTCTTCATTTCTAACCTTGATGCATGTAGTGTATCAGATAGTTGGTATTGTGTTTCTGTGGTTGCTCATTGGCTATACATCCAACTGACAGTAAGTAGTCTCTGTTTCCTCCATGGCACTCTGAAGTGTTCATTTACCACTGAATAAAGATCAGATTGCTTGTATTACATCAATGGCAGATGACACCTGTCGGTCAGTTACATCTTATGGTCAGTTCTCATTTGCTTTCACTTGATGAGTGTTTCTAAAATCATTTATATATACATTAATACAATATATGCAGTTTTCATATCTTCACAGTTTACTGCCAGTGTTTAATTGTTTGCAGCCAACAATTAAGTTTGCTTGAAATCATATATATATATATATATATATATATTTATATATATATTATATTTATATTTATATTTATATTTATATTTATATATATTTATATTTTATATTTATATATATATATTTATATATATATATATATATATATATATATATATATATATATATATATATATATATATATATATATATATTATAAGAACAGTAATAAAAGAAAACCCAGGTGTGTCATTTAATAAAAAAAAATGCCTTGCTTTAACATATTTCAATAACTGAGACTAGATCTGGTACCGGTATGTGCATGTTACCATGTACCGGTAGTTTTGATAGTCCAGTGATGTACATGTATGTAGTCATGAGTTTATATGGCTTCCAGGTTTTGGATTCCTATCTCAGGTCATATATACACTCAAACTGAGTACATGTGCAAATCGTATGCCACTTAATATTATGTAGGTGAGAACCTATCCTGGCCATCTAAAAAGGATGTATTTTCAAGTTATGAACCACTGATATAATTAAATATTTGAAAAAAGAAAGAAAAATCCTGAACAGCTCTTTTCTAAAACACTAAAAATAAATTTTTACTGATTTTGGGAAAATTAACAATTTCTGCTCAGGCAGGTTTTTTTTAATTTACATGTAGTTCTGACATACACAATATTAGATTAACTAATGTTATGTCCTCAGTCATACTGAATAGTAGTTTATCTAATTTAAGTTAACTTAGGTTACTTTTGTTCTTTTTATTGTTGTTTTTGGGGGCTTTCTTTGTTTTTTGTTTTTCATTTTCATTTTTCTTCACTTTTTAGGGTTGAGGGGTATGGTTGGGTTGAGGGATTTCGAACAATTTGTCAGAATTTAAGATAAAGTTACATTTCATTAGCTTACCAACTTGGCAAAAATCCTGTGTGTTCATGCCAGCCAATATAGCAAAATTTCTCAAATTCTTTACACACTTGTCTCCCCTTATCAACCTACACTTCTTATCATCCGATGAAATCATTACCGGTTCATAGCAACCATCAAAATAGTCAACTTTTGCTAAAAATATTTCCAGAAATTAGACAAAAAACTCAAACAGAGGTGAAACCAATTTGGATTAGTTACATATGCTTACTAATCAAGAGAAAATATAAAGTCTGCTTGTTAGTGATATTTCACTGATTGCATTTTGGAACAAAGGTACAATATTTATTGGAATGTTTAGATAACCAGATACATGGTCAGTTGGCAAAAAAAAGGAGAGTGATGTGAAGTAAAATTGACCTACCCTGTGTATACCTCGTAGGAGTTAAAAAAAAAAAAAAAGACAATAATAATTACCCGGTATTGGTATATTTATCAAATATTATGAATATGTGTGGGTGATTGCCCAGTTTGTCATTAGCTACAAGGAACTCTTGTTACTGAAAAGCCCCCACGAAAAAAGAAATGACTTGTCACATTTGGAATGACAGTTCTTTATCTACACATTTCAGTGCCACCCCCTGCCAGCTATTACAATTCTTTGTATAACTATTGCTAATTTGTGAAGTGTATCTCAGGGTATCACTTTCCATCTACTACAGAGAATCGTAATTCCCTTTTTGTCTTTTGACTGAGATGTCTCAGCTGACAGCAAGCATGGAGCATATAGCCCTGTTAAGTACATGTAAACCCATTGGATGTGCTCATGCTCTCTGCTGGGTGTCTTTTAAGCTGTGAATATGACCCAAACCCAGGATATAATCATTCTTCACATGGGTCAGGTCATACATTTTGAATTCATCCTAATTTCACCCCTGAGTAAGTAAAAGTTGGCTCATCATGGTGCAGCCCTGGGTAGCAACATTCTCAGGGACGTTTTCCATGAAAGTGACTAATACAACACACAAGCAAAAGTTTTAAACTAAGTTCTGTAAGCATTGATTTATGATATAGTATATGCATATATTTTCCCAGTCTATATAGGTGTCCTTTTTAAAACTTTGATCTGTAATGTTGATACATATAGTTTGTTACTTTAGGAATATTTGATCATGGTTTAATTCTTTGAATAAATTTCATCCAGAGAATGATTGTATTCATGTGATGCCCAATATCTGATTTTCCATTATACTGGGGTATCATTAAATACCATTTATTCATTTATTTCTCTTATACCCACCCAGTGAGCCTAGCAGTATTCTCACCCTGGGATGGCGCCATTGCTGGAAATAAAAGGTCCCTCAAATATTCTGCCGTTGATAGCAAATATGTCTCTGAAACAAAAAGAATAAAAATAGAAAAAAATAGATGGTTTCACAGTCACTGACAATTAAAATGTCCACAGCAAAAAAACTACAAATCATGCTGGAGGAAAAAAAACTTGAATATTTAAGTTCACAGCATGACATTGCTGACTGCTGCTGGCATTTGCAGGAGCTGGATAACAACATATAAGAAAAAGTCCAAAAAACACCCTAATTTTGTGAAAAGAGACTAGGGATTTTCAGCAGTGCAAAACTTTTACAAAATATATAACTGAGGATATGCCAACTTAGTAGCAGTAAATGTTAAAATTAATTAACATTTTACAAAACAGAATATAAATAATTCAACATTAAGCATAGCGTTAATTTTTTTTTTAACACCAATTCTAATGAAGCTTGTATTTTTCTATTTGATGACCACTAAGACTGCTTGATTTCCAGTTTCCCATAATGCATTTTCAAAAGATTGTGTGTTTTTTCCTTTCATATTATAATAATTATTCTATTCATAGGTCCATGACATACTAGTAAGCAAATGTACTCTTGTCAGGAATATTGAAATCTGGCCATCATAAGACCTCATGGCAGGTGGTCTCTTTTCTGGACTGTGACTGAGGTCAGAGTTCTTAACAACCGACTGAGTCTGTTCATGACTGAGTCTGTTCATGGCAGTTTGTAACATTAGTACTTATTCATGGTGATCTGGTGACAGTATATAGATACCTGCCATCAGCATTGATGGGAGCTAGTAACTTAAAGCAGCTACTCCATTAAGCTGGTGTTCAATATCACTAACACACAGCAGCCGGCTACAGATGTAAGCAGCAGACTTACAGTGACAGTGCATGATTGCGAAGTACCTGGAAATTGGATACACAACATACCTTCAGATATACCAGATCAAGTCAAAAGGATATCTTTTCAGGTTCCACTTGGATTGAAATGAGTCAAACTGGCACACAGCCATTTGGGAAATTCAGTTAGAAGAATGCTGTAAATGATTGTCCCTTGTTTTTGTTGTTAAAAAGAGTTTCTTATAGAATATTGATGTGAGTGTTTTTACCTTGGAGTTACTTAGGAAAAATTGATTTGCTGAATTCTCGTCTTAGTTGTTTTAAGGAGTGTTAATACTGTGGAAGATGCCTTATAAGTAAGTATTGCTTTTGACAAGCATAGAAATTAAGATATTGCCATGACAACCAAGACTACTATTTATTTGTTAATCCCTTCTCATATAAATGTACAGATTTTTGCAAAATTATTATCATTTTAACCCTTTTTGAAATATGTTTATGGTGGTGTTTGATTTTTAAAAAGAAAAAAAAAAGTTGTTGTTTTTTGTTTTTCTTTTCTTTGTTTTTCTTCTATTTTTTTTTTTTTTTTTTTTTTTTTTTTTTACAGTACAATGTATCCTTTTATTTTAAAGAATTCTTTTAATGTATATGATTATTAATATTCAGTTTTTTCCTATCTGTTTAGTAATTATTACATTTTATTTGTCACAAATCAAATAAACAGTGCTGAGTATTTTACAAGGGTGGGGGTGGGGGTGGGGGTGCTTTGTAACATGGTAGATATGTCTTTTCACAAGTTATACATTCGACAACCTTTGAATATTCTGGATTGATCAAACTAATATGTACAAAACAGAATACTTTTAATTGGACACATGTAAAAGTGAATAAAACATCAAAGTCAGTCAGATATCTTGACAAATTAATAAATAAGTATAGTAGAAAGAATTCTTTGTCATCTTTTACATGAACTGAAAGACCATATAAGGACCATGAAAATAAATAACACAAATTATATATACATCAAAATCAACTAGGGATTTGTTAATTATAAACTTCAATGAGGTTTTGAACTTTGTTGTTGATCTCTTAATCTTATTAAGGAACACTAGATGTCCATATCCACTTTTTTTTTTTTTTTTTGCCAGGATCATAAAAGTAAACAAAGTCTGTACCCATTACCATGGGGGGAACAACCCATGTTTGAAATTACACAAATAATGATCAGTTATCAACATGTACAAATCATGTTCTAAAATTTAAAAAAGAAGTCGGATTATTATAAATTTACATTTTGACCATGCTGTAATAATGAAAGATAACCAATACTTGCTGCAAAATATGCTTGAACATTATTTGACATGAACAGATTTTTATGCAGTTTACTAGTATTTCTTTTTATTTCTTTATTTATTTGAATTTTTTATGTATTCGAGGTTTTTTTTGTTAGTTTTCATTTTGGTATTACATTAAGTATAGATCTGATATCATTATTATTTCATTTATTTCTTTTTTTTTCTCTCTCAAACTTTTTCTCCTAATAAAGTATGACTATCTATATGTAATGTATATTGAATTATTCACAGTTGAGTATGTTTGTGTGATTTATATTGAACTATTCATAGTTGAGTATGTAAGCAAGCTTTGCTTGATTATTCATAGTTATGTGTGTATCACTATCTCTTTGAAAAGGCCTAATTTGGTCACTTTCTTTGTGCATCACCATAACCACATAATATATAGAAATATTATTTTTACATATCTACTTTGCTTATTGTAAATATTTATGTATGTCATACATAAAATGAAGAAGAAAGAAAAAATATGTCATTTGTCTGTTATGTAAATAAACAAAAACTGAAAAACAAAATCTTAATAGAAAATGTATATAAATTGTTTTTTGTTTGGTTTTTCATTTTGATATGCATTATTCATGGATCTAATAAATTTGGTGACTAAAATTTTCACTTGAATTTTATTTTTGCAAATTTCTTTTTTATGTGAAAGAGACAAAAAAATAAATGTCAAACTAAAGTACATTTCAAAGGACTAGCCAGTTTTGCAGTAGCCATTTTTTATTGTTTATTTTACATTTTTTAATTCTCTCAAACATTTAATTCTAGACTATGTGGAACAAATTAATGACTATGTTTGATACAAAGTAGTTTTCAAAGCCAGTAATTAACCTATGTTTCCCTGTTTGCCTGCACATAAACAGTCCTTTCCTTTCCATTTGAAGCTGTGTACATCATCATTTGTTATTTTTGTAAATAAGCTCTGTAAACGTGACACCCTATCTTTCCAGGAATGGGCTAGGTATTCACGGGAATCTTACAAAAACATAGATGACCTGGCCGATTCATTCACTGACTTCCTTTATGTTCCGTTATTACAAGCTATGTGACCCATAATTTACTGTTATCACTGTACAGCTGGTCTTTGCTTTGAATGACGCAATAAAAACATATGGAATGCTTAACTTCTAGTCATGTATACTAAGAATCAATTAACGTTTTGTACTTTATGACATTTATGGTTATTGCTTTTTTCTTTTCTTGGGATGTGAATTCTTTACATGCAGATTGGTCTCAGTTGAATGGGTAGCATTCAGACACTACTGGATGTGGAAGACTGTGTCAGTGGATTGTGAAGACTGACAACATAATACTTGTTTACTTGTCTCTGAGTCTCCCATGTGTAACTCTAAGCCAAGCAATCATGTATATAGACAGAAAACAAATTACGAGTCTCATTTTTCAAGGTCATGGTATGTGTACAGTAAAATACCCAGAAAGGTGTTTCTGGTTAAAAACATGTTTATATATATGCAGTTTATGATTTGCTAAAGTTTCAGACACCAGAATTTTCTCAGTTATTTTAAAGGACCTAAAATTCATGTACACGTATCACAGTAAAAAACCCAATAACATACAACACCAATTGTATTCTAAAGTACACAAGCATTATGTTTGTATAATATACATATACTGCATGTAATAGACAACACCTAAGAAACCCAGCTGACTGCAATATTTCATCTTCGCCATTGAAAGTAAATAAATTCATGTTATTAATCTATTAAACAATATTTTAGTTTTCTTTTAATGGAATATTGAAGTTAGGTGACAAGGTGTATGCACATTGCATATAGTTATACATGTACCCCCAGCACATCTAGAAGTTGCAAAGTTCTGTATATTTTTATTTTAGCTGTTGAGTTTAGCTGTGCACCTGAATAAGATGAACTTTTGCCTTTAGTACATGCAGCTAAAATCTAACATCAGCAATTTTTCCAATATGTTAACAATATTCACATTCCAAATAAAAGGTTTTTTTTTTTTTTACATATACCTGAAATTTCCATATTATCCACCTGAGGTGTTGTTATGCGATTGTTTGTTTTGTTTAACAACACCACTTGAGCACATTGATTAATGAATCATCAGCTATTGGATGTCAAACTTTTGGTAATTATGACTCATAGTCAACAGCAGAAACCCACTACATTTTCCTAATGCAGCAAGGGATCTTTTATATGCACTTTACCATAGACAGGAAAGCACATACCACAGCCTTTGACCAGTTGTGGTGCACTGGTTTGGACGAGAAAAAACCCAGTCAGTTGAATGGATCCGCTGAGGTGTTATGTGATAGACAAATTTTAAAAACTATTATTATCAAGTCGCTGACCCTAGTTTCAACTTGATAAAATGGACACTAAGTTTGGTTAAACTACAAACCTGTAACACATTTGGATAAAAGTATAATATAGTGAAACGAGAAAAATGGAGAGGTATGTGCATTTTTTAAAATATCAATAATGTATTTGTTGGTATTAGAAACACCAGGATGACCAGAAACACTTCAGATGTATGGAAATACAGGCATCGAAACAATCAGTTTGTCTGGCAACCCATGTACAGGTTACCACCAAATACAGACCCAGTAACCTATAGGTTACCACACATTTATATTTCCATTATTACTATAAAGTACTTTCATCTAGACACGCTGATATTTTGTTATTCTTTGAAACCACTGTTTTCATTGTACTGATACTGTATGTGTATCAAAATAACACTCAGTTGATCAAACTTAAGGTGGTGTGGGTTTTAGTTTAATAAGATTTTATGGAGAAAGAAGTATCGTTTGTGACTTTCTTGGCATGTGGTAACCTAGTAACTTGAACCACCGTTCTCAACTTATTTTGATCCTTGAAATCTAATATCTGATTTCAATTTTTTTAAAAGGCTCTAATAGTGAAACATATTCTGTAGTTTTACATCTGTTGTACATGTGCATCCTAACTGTTGTGATAGATAGGAAGCTAAGATTGGTCAGTGTAAATCCCCCAACCCATCCACACACAAACACTTGAAAAGGTTGACACGAACCCAAAAAGACATTGACTCTAACTACACAAACCAACATCAGTTCAAGAAGAAATTTCACAAATGATCCCCATCACTCCCCTGAGACTAGTTATTGGAGTGTAATTTTTTAGTTCACCTTAGCATGTGATTGTTCTTAAAAGTACTATAAAAAGATTAAATATCACTACTCAGTGTGGTAATATTCGAAATAGCTCCCCATAATCCAAATTAGGGGAGCAATTAATCACTCCCCTCAGTTTTTTTCATGGCAAGGTCTGCAGTATTGGCTGATTCCTCAGAGCCCTCAAAAGTACCCGGTCTCCGGCGGCAAATCGCCGCCTGAAACAGCTTTTGCCACCGCCTACTTTTCGAGTAAAATTGTTCAGTTGCTGCATTTAATGGATGGTGACTGATTTGCGCTAACAGAGGCCACGAGAATGCATCTCAGAGGTTCGATTTTTCAAATGTTTCTAGGGGAGGGCCCCCAGACCCCCCGCTATCATCACTGTTGTAGCCTGCTACTTCTTAAACTATTGAGGGCGCTGATTCCTAGAATATTAACCTATTTAACAACACCATTTATTGTCATTGATAAACAATTTTGATAACAAATTCTTCAAAAGGTGTTTAACTTTGTTAACAAATCAGAGATTCCATTTTGTCTAAGCTTTGGTAATATATTGTGTGGGCACTGTCTACTAATAGAGTAAATGAAAATGCTTCTTTCATTATGATGTGTCTGTAATTAAGATGGGAACACATTTTTTACATTTCAGTAAAAGTGTAAATTGTTTATTATAACAATAGTTCATTCTAAATATGACATTGAATTATATTTTGTGGGTGGTTGCAGTTGTTTTATTACCCTTTTTGTATTAGGATTATTTTACAAAATTTAATAATGTTGTACATGTAACTGTTCTTTATGAAATGTATGAACATATTATTCAGCAAGAAAGTGATTATGTGAAAAATTGGCATTATTGAAAGATCACGAATGCTTTTGTAATATTAATAGCATTATGACATGCTGTGATATATGACTTTATTATATAAGATTTAGTGAAATATCTTAAAATATCAGTGAAATAAAAGTGACTGAGTGACTGATAAGTCACTCAGTGACGATAACACATTTTAGAGTGAAAATTTCACTATTGTAGAAAGTGCTATCTTCACTGTAAAAAAGCCGGAACTATTTTGCTGCTGGCATTTTAAAAATATAGGTAAATTGCCAAGTTATATAATAAATAGAAAATTTCATGTTTTTTGTCAAATATGATTTATATCTCAACTCGTGAAATTTGGCGCAAGCGCGACTCGTGAGATATGATTACAAACTTCATTTGATGAGATATAAGTAATATTTGACCAATTTTTAATTTTTTTTATATGAATATGATAAACATTGGTTATTATTTAATATATACTACTCAAAAGAATTTAAGGGTCAAAAATGTATAACCAAATAAGTTTCAGAGTGTATTAGATTGATGATGTAAACTATACCAAATTTTTTATTTATTGTTCCATATTTACAAAAAACACACAAATAAACGTCACTGTATACAAGAAAGTCACATGATATGCTGTCAAAGTTGAAGGTTGTCAAACATGGATTTTACACATTAGAACATTCGTTTAATAGTGTGTAAATCCACCCCTGGTGCGAATACACTTGACACATCGTTGCCTCATGCTGTTGATCAGACGTCTGAAGAACTCTTGGGGAATGGCCTGCCACTCTGCCATAAGAAGTTGACCCAGATCATGAAGGTTGGCCGGAGGGGCATGGTTATCCCGAACTCTCCTGCCTAATTCGTCCCAGGCGGCCTCTATTGGGGCCAAGTCAGGCGAATATGCTAGCCAATCCATCCTGGCGATACCTGTTGTCTGAGAAAGTCCGTTACCACCCTGGTGCGGTGGGGTCTGGCATTGTCATCCTGCAGAACTGCCCTGCCGCCAATCTGCTGAAGGCCTGGTAGAACCAACGGCCGGATAATCTCATTCAGATAGCGGATTCCATTCAGATTGCCATCCACCACATAGAGGGAGGTCCTGTGGTGGATAGAGATGCCGCCCCACACCATGACGCTGCCACCACCGAACCGGTGACGTTGTCTAATGTTAACGTCAGCGAAGCGCTCCCCAGGACGTCTGTAGACACGAAGCCGACCGTCGTTGAACTGGAGACTAAACCTGGACTCATCAGTGAACATCACTCGACCCCACTGAACACGTTGCCACCGCAGATCAAGCATGCACCAGTGACGTCTGGCCGTTCTTTGACGTGGTAGGAGTGGTGGTCGAACAGCCTGGCGACGGCAGCGTAGATTATTGGCTCTCAGACACTCGAGTTCCAGTCGCAGTCCGCAGATTGTCACGTAATCGGCGTGCAGTGGTTGTGCGTTGACGTAGAGCCATATTGGTGATGTTGCAGTCCTCTCTATTTGTAGTGCTTCGGGGTCTTCCCTAACATGGACGATTTCGAACAGAATTCGTTGCTTGGTACCGTTGCCACAGTCGGCCAACGACACTCTGACTGACACCAAGTCTCAGAGAAACATTTCTTTGCGTATTGCCATCCTGAAGCCAAGCAATAGCCCTTCCTCGATCTTCGATAGTCAGTTGAAGTCGTACCATTGTCGAATTTGGAGTGTGCACCGTACACGAACGCAAGCTCCAATTATACGGAAATTCAGCATTGGGAACATGGAATACACGTGCAAAGCGTGCAAATGAAGCGCTTTGTGAAAAAGCAAGTTATGGGCACTTAGCAGACCTTTCGCTTTCGCCCTAATTTACGTGCAAATGTAAGCATGTTTTCGCCATTAGAACTAGTCGACAGTGTCAATGACAGTGGATTTTAATTCATTTATGGGTTGATTAGACCCACTTTCGTGAAAATGGAACAATACCATGCGTGACATTATGGTCTAGCTAATATAATTGACATTCAGAAAATAATGTCGAAAATATCGTCTGACCCTTAAATTCTTTTGAGTAGTATATATAGAGTAGTATACATGTAGTCTTACATATAATAATGTAAAATCAAATCAGCTACATGGATAACTTTATTTAATTAAAAGCTGCATATTTTTAACTTGTTATTAAAGGTCATCATATAAAAATACTTTTTTAGTCTTTTTTAGAAATATAGATCTTATTAACTCTTAACTGATGTGGAAAACAAAACCTTTACAGCAAATTATAATGATATATGTAAACAGTGATACTGGTCTTGTGCACAAAACAACAGATGTGGAATTTATGGGTGAAATAAATTAATTTGAAAGTAGTTCATGCACTTTGATCCAAATTTGTGCCTTGCATGAAGTTGTTCTTGGAAGTAACATCAACTCTAATGTCTATGACACAGCAAATCAACTGAAATCTGCTAATACAGAAACATCCATTAACTAATTATTATTTAAACTACGTTTATGGACAGTGCTGCATTAATGTGTTTTAACAATAACATTGATTTAAGCTGAAACATCTAAAATCCTTTAATAGCTGCAGGATTTAGTTAGTTATTTAGGATGTGCAAGACATAATATCAATTACCTTTTCATTGAACTGTTGTTTTCTGTGTGGAGTTTAATCATTAAATGTTTTGTACATCAAACGACCTGATAAAGGCTGTCCTGTATATAGGAAAGTTAAAATACAAGATCCCTGGATACTGATTAATTTTTTTTTTTTAAATGGTATGTGATACGTGACAGCTACTGAAGTGGCAGCAGTGGGTTTCCTCTCTCAATATCTGTGTGGTCCTCTAACCGTAAATAAAATGTGTTGAGTGTATCGTTAAATAAAACATTTCCTTCCTTCCTCTCATATTTTCTAGATGATTAACAATTATGTTATGATTGAGATTGATTTGATTTTTTTGTCATTTAGTTTGGTTTCTTCTGAGATGTCATTATTATTTAAGAAAAAAACAAAACTTATTGTAAATGTTGTCATTAGAAAAGTAAACAACTTATTATAAATACATCTAGAAATTTTATAATGTATGATCATGAATATATATCATGTCAACAGAAATGTATGCTTTAGATATCAGATGCAATTTTAATGTTCAGATATGGTGAATAGAAATAATAAATATGAACATACCCAGCATATCTAATTAAAAACTGAACTTGATATTTTATACGTTACTATAATTACATTCTGTATACCACAGAATTACTAAAGCCATTCATACCTTCAAGTAAATACAACTTCGATTATGTAACAGTAGTACCTGTACATGCATACATTAAATCTTCTAAAGGTCCGTCTATCATAATATTGTTATTGATAAGTTAACTAATTTTATTTTCTCATTATTTTATATTTACAATACTTGACAAAAATCACAAACCATTTATGGAAGTCCTTCTTTAGTTTAGGAATATATTTTACCAAACTGCAACTTATATTAGTTTATGGTACAGACTGTATGATAACCTGTTAATTGGTTGTGATGTTTGGTATATTTTGTGTATTGCAGAAACAGTGACAAACGCAAAGAGAAGTCGCGAGATGCTGCCCGGTGTCGCCGGAGCAAGGAGTCGGAGGTGTTCTATGATCTGGCTCACAACCTCCCGCTTCCTGTCAGCGTCTGCAGCCAGTTGGACAAAGCGTCCATCATGAGGCTATCCATCAGCTACCTCAAGCTCAACCAAATACTCGACAAGGACGGATATAGAGGTATTTGAAGATCATTCAGTCATTTAGTCATTCAGGAGTGCATAGGTTCCATGCTGGGATGGGGGCTCAAGAATGATTAAAGTTGAAATTTGTATGCCGTCTTTGCCCAATTTATTTATTTATTTTAAAGTTTGCAAGAGGACTCCCAACTTTTCACAGCCCTTTGTGGTTTGTTTGTGGTGGGATTTTATATTTACAAAACTTGACAAGTCGCAAACAGAATGTGGAACTCCTCTAGTTGAGGAATATATTTTTTATCAAACTGCAAGTTCTTAATTTGTGGTACAGACTGCATGCTAGCCTGTTAATTGGTTGTGATTGCATGTTTCCGCTTCTTTTAATTCAGTTTACAATCCTGTTCATTGTCTTAAATATGGTTACTTGCTCATTTGATCAATCATCAAGTCTACAAATTTATGTAGATTCTACATATATATATATATATATATATATATATAATTAAAATCCATTATTATATTTTGATTAGCGAAATTATAATAAAAACGGTCATTTTATCATATTTCTTATTATGCTAATATCACAGACACTACCCATATTCTGATAGTTATTTCAACCAATAACTTAATATAAAAGTCTGTTTTAACTGATTTTACCAGCTGGGAGATCACTCAGGAATCTGTTTCATGTGAAGTCTAAGAGATCCTTAATGTTAAGGACTTCATACTCTGTACACGAAAGAGTTTGCTAAACGACTCCCCAGCACATTGTTTAATTTTTGGTTGTAGGTAATTAACATGAATTTGGTAATTTTAAAATGGTTTGTAGGAATCTGCTAATGAATCACCCAATTATAATAATCGATATTATAAAAATTGTCAAAATGTTTGGGTTTTTTATATCCACCACCTTTAAAATTAAATTTTAAAAGTTGACATTACTTTGCATTAAGAATATTTACTACAGATCAGGTAACCACCTAAAAAAAAAGAATACAATTTCTGAAATTTAATATCTAAACAGAAAAAGAAAGAAAGAATTTTTTTATTTAACGACGCACTCAACACATTTTATTTATGGTTATATGGCGTCAGACATATGGTTGAGTACCACACAGATTTTGAGAGGAAACCCGCTGTCGCCACTACATGGGCTACTCTTTCCGATTAGCAGCAAGGTATTTTTTATTTGCGCTTCTCACAGGCAGGATAGCACAAACCATGGTCTTTGTTGAACCAGTTATGGATCACTGGTCGGTGCAAGTGGTTTACACCTTACCCATTGAGCCTTGCGCAGAACTCACTCAGGGTTTGGAGTCGGTATCTGGATTAAAAATCCCATGCCTCGACTGGGATCCGAACCCAGTACCTACTAGCCTGTAGACCAATGGCCTAACCACTACGCCACCGAGGCAGGTTATCTAAACAGAAGACCTGATTTTCCTGCGTGATTTATGAAGTGCTTTTTCATGCCTTTGTTATTTGTCAGTAACGTATACATAATTTGTATTCCCACGATAGTCTGTTCTTTTTCACAAACTCCAAGACATAAAGCAATTTTAAACTACTGGCTTTCCCTAGATTAAGGAGGCTATACAGAGATCACCAGATTGCATCTAGATAGTTTTGATCATTCAGATGATGCAGCTAAAATGTTGGCACGCATGGAATGCTCCATTGACATTCATTAGCCCTATGATATCTTTTCGTTTTCTTATCTGATGGTGTGCTAGTATTATTGTCATAATTGTAAGAGTACATTGTACTTATATACTTATAATATATACTTATATAATATGCTGTGGTTGGCAATACATTTTGTTTTAAAATCCAAATTAAAAAAAAAAAAATATATATATATATATATATATATATATACCAGGGGTGGGGAAAAATAAAATTGTCAATCGGTCCCGCTTGATGTCATCATTAATGGAGGGGGGGGGGGGGGGGGGGGGGGGGGGGGGGGGGGGGGGGGGGGGGTGGGGGGGGGGGGGGGGGGGGGGGAAGAAAGGAATAAAAAAAACCTTTTTTTTTATCACATCATTGAAAAAAAAACCACCCCACAAATTGTATATATTTTACATAATGGAATAAATAATATAAAAAAGGAATAAAAGCTATGAATTTAAATCCTATGTATGTATAAAAAGTACGAATATTCAGTACTGTGTCCTGAAAATTTATAAAAGATCGCACCACCGTTGAAGCGTTTGACAACCTGAGCTAGCACATGTTTAGACAAAGAGATTAATAACGTCATCACTGATTGGATGAAATTTGACCTCTACTGGCTCTTGAGATAACCAGTACACGTAGCTGTTCTACTTACTCCCACTTGTTAACAAAAAAGTGGAAATCTTTTGTTAATTTTAAAATCCTTTATAATTATTGGATAGACTACATTGAACAGTCAACAATAAATACATTTATAGATTATTTCAGTTTATTTTATGCTGTTTCAAGCAGTTTGTATTGCACAAAAGTCTCTAGCTTCGGACTGGGACACTCGACCCGACAAAGCTCCATACATAGGTGTTGACAGGTGTTTGATTGTAACCAGTTGCAAACTCTGGGTCCTTTGTTTTAATTGGAGTGTAATACCTTGATGGCTCTCTCACCAAGAATGGTGTTATTGTTAACGTCTGTTTAATCTCTTGATCGGCTCAGCAACTTTGACAAAATTAATGTCTAGCCTAGTGGCTGTGGATTGACACTACTGTAACTGTAGGTCTGACTTCAGTGACTGACGATATATACTTAGGCAGACTTCAAAATCACAGATGTCTTGCCACTAGCCATATTGACCACTATTTATTTATTATTTTAAATCATGCATGAGATACCGATGTCTGGGCAGGCCTGTCCACTTGATGGATAAGAATTTGTTCCAATAATAGAAATGGACAGGTGCTTTGGACCGACAAACACACGTTTTTAAAAAATAATTTCGGTCTCAAAGATCGAGAATCGGTCCCAGACCGGGACAAAAGGGCTTTTCCCCACCCCTGATGTATACAGTAGAATCTCATTGGCTCGAACACTGTCGGTGCATCAAAGTCTGTTCGACCCATCAGGTAGTTCAAACCATGCATTCGGCCGTTGTCGGGTGCTTCTGTAACACAAAAACCAATCGGAATACCTCGCATATTTCCGTAAAACTGGCTTGGGCGAGATGGTCCGATTGACTCATGAGTAACGAAGTCGCCTTCAAATGTCGGATGAGATACATATTTGTAACTATTATTTATCACCGTTGAATAAACAAATAACAAACACACTGGTAGTCTGTATTTATAAATATTTATTAATTTAAAAAACCGTTCTTTATTATGCTGTTGTAGAATCTTTTGCGACATATTGACAACGTTGAGAAAAGAATGAAAGTGCATGAAGCACAGGCGGAGGCCCTTTACCTTTTATTGTTGCAATCACTACATTACATTGATCTCTCCTGTATTTTAAGTTAAAAACAAAATATGCCGACGCTCATGCGTAGAGTAGCGATTAAAATGATTAAAGTGAACGGCGAGGCCGAACTAGGCTCACCAATTGATTGGTGTTTCATGCAAGATTCATTCAGATCACGATTATTGTAGTACTATTATCTGTACTAGAAAGATAATTACCGATAGGTGCTAAATAAACAATATGAGAAGCCGGCATATGATCTAGGATTAATTCGTTCCACTTCCGAATTTATATTAACTTACTTTGTGACTGACGTGAAAGGGTCAATGAAAAATTCGTAAATAAATATAAATTATTTTTTGTATTTCTTCGGATAGACTTAGTCGTTCGAGCTATATATGTTTAATTTTACAGTTCGGACTAATAAACTGGTTCGAGAGAAAGCTTCTGTTCGACCCTAGGGGTATTCGACCAATCAGCACCAAAATAAAAGGGTTTAATAGAGAGAAAAAATCAGGACATTGTTCTTGGTTCGAGAATACCGGTAGGTTCGACCATTGGGCGTTCGAGCCAATGAGATTCTACTGTGTATATATATATATATATATATATATATATATATACTCTTCAAAAAAAGAAACGCAAAAGGGTACAAATGGGTTATAACTCCGATTTTATGTTTCCTACCGGTTCATGCTTTGTGAATATAAGGTCATTGCATGTCCCAAACACATTCCCACAGTTACATTCGATAAAACGCAGCTACTGTAAAATAAAGTTTCAAAATGTGAATATTCGCAAAAACGCAGCCACGTGCAAACCATGTCACCACTGCACGTGCGTTGTCTGCACGTGCAACATGAACACCGACAGTATAAAAGTGCAGGGTGTTCGCTTGCCTGGCCTCTGTATCTGGCCGACAGTTGACAATCCAGGACATGCCACGTCTCAGTGAACCGCAGAGAAACAATGCCATCGGCCGACTAGACGCAGGCGAAGCCAGAACGGCCGTTGCCAGGGCATTCCATGTGTCCCCAAGCACCATCTCCAGACTGTGGGACCGTTACCAGCAACATGGATCAACACGTGACCTCCCTAGATCCGGTCGACCACGGGTCACTACCCCCGGGCAGGACCGCTACATCCGGGTACGCCACCTTCGGGAACGATTGACTACTGCCACCTCCACAGCTGCAGCAATACCAGGTTTGCGCAGGATATCCGACCAGACCGTACGGAACCGCCTACGTGAGGTAGGAATTCGTGCCAGACGTCCAGTTCGAGGTGTCATCTTAACACCACAACACCGTCGACTCCGACTGCAGTGGTGCCAGATTCATCGACAATGGCCTCAACTGCGATGGAGACAGGTGTGGTTCAGTGACGAGTCCCGATTTCTGCTCCGACGTCATGATGGAAGATGTCGCATGTATAGGCGTCGTGGTGAATGTTATGCGGCAAACTGCGTGCAGGAAGTGGACAGATTCGGCGGGGGTAGTGTCATGGTGTGGGCAGCCATCTCACATACTGGCAGAACTGACCTGGTCCATGTGCAGGGCAACCTGAATGCACAGGGCTACATTGACCAGATCCTCCGGCCACACATCGTTCCAGTTATGGCCAACGCCAACGCAGTGTTCCAACATGACAACGCCAGGCCTCACACAGCACGTCTCACAGCGGCTTTCCTACAGAACAACAACATTAATGTCCTTCCTTGGCCATCGATATCACTGGATTTGAACCCAATTGAGCATCTATGGGACGAGTTGGACCGACGCCTCCGACAGCGACAACCACAGCCCCAGACCCTGCCCGAGCTGGCAGCAGCCTTGCAGGCCGAGTGGGCCACCATCCCCCGGGACGTCATCCGTACTCTGGTTGCTTCAATGGGCAGGCGGTGCCAGGCAGTTGTCAACACACGCGGAGGCCACACCCGGTATTGACTCCAGATGACCTTGACCTTGGTGGTGTGTCCTATCACTTACTCACAATGGACTAGAGTGAATTGTGAACAATCCTGCAACATTTGGTAATTATCGGACTCGCCATTCAATAATTAAATCAATTCTCCAAATGTTAAGACAAGGTGGTTTTGCGTTTCTTCTTTTGAAGAGTATATATATAGACAGACAGACAGATGGACAGACAAACATTTAGTCAGTAAAGTGGTTATATGTTTGCTGTGGTTGGCAATGCAACCAAAATGACAAACAAATGGACAGACACACACTTATTCAGTAATGTGGGCCTTTTGGCCTGTATTCTGCTAATATGATTATACGCATGGGTTATTATATACAGACATTATCTAGTTCTTGTAGATAAAGAAGATGTTCAAAACAGAGCGAGAGAAGCAGTTAGGAAGCAATTACTGCTACATGTTTCGTTGACTAGTGTTAAGTGTAAATTATAGGTACATGGTCAGTCTTCTAAAAGTATATGTATTGTTGATATTTTGAACTGCACAGGTTCTTTCTTTTAATATTCATATATCTATTTCCAGTGTGTTCCTTATTTGTCCTAATTTCTAAAGACGATGTCATGATATGACCATTTGGCATGAACATAAGCATTTTATTAATTTCACTAGATTTGAACATTTTGTGTTGTGGAATATTGGATAAATTTATAAATGCTTATGTACTCGGAAGTTAATTTCACATGATTAGATGTGAAACAATACAATTCAAGCAATAAACTAATTTTTAAACAAACATGCCATACAATGTTGTAAGAGAATCAGGTAACTGATTTTTTTTTTCTGAAACAGAATATAGTGGTTATAATAAAATACAAAAATGTCTTATTATATCAGTCTTCACATTTAATCAAAGTTTTAACCAGCCAGTATAAATTAATTATTTTAGCCTACATTGTAGCTTAAATGTTGATGAACTTTGGTTTTGCATGTAAATGTAGTTAATGAATTATGGAGACAGATAGCTAATATCTTCAGTTTCAGCTTTATGAAGATATTAAAGTAGCTTGTAGCATAAGCGAAATGCAAGTTAAATGGATTGATCATTTTAACTCATGCATTTGACACATGCTGAGTCAGTGTCATAATTCATTTTTTTCCTTTGAAAAAGAAGTTTACAGATAAAAATTGTTAGATGACATTGATTGATGTAGGTCCATGGACTGATGTCATGGGTGGATAAGGAACTGGGCTTACCCATTTAGTTTATTTCTTCCTCTCTGGCTTTTTTTTTCTCATTTTCTTCTTTCCATTTTAAAATTAATTTTTAATTCATGCAAACTCATTTGCAAAACTCTTTAATGGCAAGTACATATTCCAATTTTAACCTTGTATAGATTTTCCTGTTTCTGATTGAGCATTTCGTGACAGTTAATCATGTCCCATTAACTGACTCTTCTTGGGATATTAATATCTGCACATTCCATGCTTATTCCATGTGGTATGTTCATTCTGAAGTTAATATTTTTCCATTTAAATTTTTTTTTTTTTTTAATTCATACACTCATTTGAAAAACCTTTTGATGGCAAGTACATATATTCCAATTTTAACCTGAGATTGTCCTGTTTTTGATTGAGCATTTCATGACAGTTAATTTATTATCACTTTTCTTATCATGTCCCATTAACTGACTCTTCTTGGGATATCTGCACATTCCATACTCCTTCTGAAGTTAGTATAGTATATATTCATTCTGAAGTTAATATAGCAGCTCAAAATTGTTTTGACATTTCCGAAAACTGCTTATGTTTTGAATTGGTAAATTTGATTTGTCTGTAAAAAAAAATATCAGATCTTTGTTTAATAGGAACCGGATCTTCTATAAATCAAATTCCAACCAACTGGTTAAATGTCCTATCGATTATGTTATTTTTCTTGTATTACAAAGCTGAATATAAATTGAAAACTGTGTTATCGAGAAATCAGATTGAACTTTTGGCCTGGAAAGTAACATTTTAATTAATTATTTCAAAAGAAGGACTTTTGGTCTGAAAAGTAAAATTTTCTTTATCTCAAAAGAAGGACTTTTGGCCTGAAAAGTAACATTTTAATTATCTCAAAAGAAGCTGGCCCACCAGAACTCACTAACAGTTATATAAATGTATAAATTATATAAATGTATATATGTGTGATTTGTCATGCATTAAGGTTTGTCATGACAGGGGTCATGTTCCAGTACTGGCTTCCACCCAGAATCAGTTTTAACATCTTAGTAAAGATCAAGCATGCTGTCATGGACGCACAACTTGGCTGTCTGGGTTGTCTGTCTAGGACAGGAGTTAATGGTAGCTGTTGGTGGTGAGCATGAGAACAGTCAATGCAGTGGCCTTACACACCTTCCCATTGAGTTATTAAAACCCATTCTGGGTCTGAGCCAGTACCAGGATGTGAACCCAGTACCGACTAACCTAAGATCCATGACTCGGAACACTTATATTACCAAGTCCGATTGAAAAAAGTTCATGCACATAACAATATGTCATGTACAATATAGTGTTATACAGAACACCTGCAATGTAATTAAACACCAACTTATTAACATCTACAAAGCTACAACATGTAGGTGAATATACAGCTGTATTCGCATACTCCAAGTGTTGCGTGTCACAATTAGGTGTGTTTTTCTAATCGAAGTAATACTGCCTTTCTTGCAGTTTAATCACACTGTAATCCTCTCATATCAGTTTTGGGTGTATCCTGTAAAGCGCAGAATGCTACACTTTCCGAGTGCTATACATAAAAGCTTGCAGTCACTAACATAATTGCATGCACTTGAAGGGAATCATTGATTAAAGTTTTGTAGCCCTTTAGCATCAGGTTAATTGAAAATGTGTTACTTATTTTCTTATATTTATCATCAGTTTTAGTTTTAGTTTGACATTTACTGATGTAGGTAATTGTTACAGCTCATGGTCACCAGATAAACCCTATAGAATGCTATGACTCCATAGAGACTAAAGCTGAAACCTTTAATTAACATACGGTACATGTGTATACACACCATAGATAAAGGATACTAAATGAGAGGCCAATTGATACCATTTATCTTACAACAAATTGATTAAACATTTATTTAATGATCAAAAGTGATAAACTTACGTCAACATGAAATGCATAAACAATTTTTTTTCATTTGATTGCATCATGAGTAGTGCTTTTAGTTTGTGTTTTGACCACTTGTTTTCATGTAACTTTGGAATGTTTTTAAGTCGGGGCCATTTATATCTGCGACATAACAAATTACAGTATGTTTTTAATGCCTGCATATATTGGTGCTGAAAATATGTAATTCACATCTGGTTCAGTTCTTACTGCAGGCGACTTTCACATGTGATAATACTGTTGGGCCTGATAGTGATACAGGTGGGTTCTGCCTGCTTGGACAGAGCTCAGGTCACTGACATCACCCTGAAATTTTTTCTTTCTCTGTGTACATGATCCGGTGCTGATTTCACTATGGTACATTTTAGAAATCTGTGAAATAATGTTTTATTATAGTTATGGTAAACCTGTTTTGATATTATTTATGAAATGTGGACTAAATATATATACACACACATACATATATATATATGTATATGTATATGTATATGTATATGTATATGTATATGTATATGTATATGTATATATATATTTATATATATATATATATATATATATATATATATATATATATATATATATATATATATATATATATATATATATATATATATATATATATATATATTGCACTTTGGTCCTACGCTATTCACCAGTGTCAGCTATCTGAAGATCGTCGAAGGGCGTGAAACTCTGAGTAATAGCATAGGACCAAAGTGCAAAATATATATATTATATATTACTTGCTCTACTCTCTTTTAAAGTATTGAGCACCTTTCAAGCCTTTAACGATAACCACCAGTATTCTATTATATATATATATATATATATATATATACATACATGTATATATATATATATATATATATATATATATATATATATATATATATATATATATATATATATATATATATATATATATATATATATATATATATATATATATATATAATTATGGGCCGAATTTACAAAGCCTGTTTTAGACTTACATGTGTGTCACTACATACATTTACAATGCTTAAACACCTGCGTTTTAAGAAAAAAGGCTTAGTAAATTACAGCCCTATATTTTTTTATAATTTGTCAGGTTTTGTTTAATTCGTATTCATCTTAATAACTTAATTGTATTGCTATTTTATAATATAGGTATATGTGCAGGTATGTCCCAGTGAAGAATGTTAACCCCAATATGTTGACCAATCATAAATTTGTCATTGAAAATCACAGGTCACAATATGATAAACAGAAATGTTATTTTGTGATCTCTCTTTTGTGATCTTTTGTGATCAACCAGATAATAAATTTTAATATTACAATAATTTGTCTTTAAAATTAATTAATGAAAATATGAGCCAAAGTTACTGATTAAGGATAGATACCTAGATCTGCATAAATTGTCATGCTATAGTTTAACAGAATGATGCACATACACATATTTCAAGTACATTAAATGCTAGTTCATATCACATTACATGATATAAGTCCTAACTGTTATACATGAACAGTATATGGCAGGTTTGTGTATTAATTCAGTGCTCTATTTAAAGTTCAAAGCACTTTGACTTTGTGAAAAGGAAGGAAGGAAGGTATGTTTTATGTTAACGATGCACTCAACACATTTTAATTATGGTTATATGACATTGGACATATGGTTAAGGATCACACAGATGAAAGAGAAATGCACTGCCACCACACAATGAACTACTCTTTCCGATTAGCAGAAAAGGATCTTTTATATGCAGCATTTCACAGACAGGATAGTACATACCACAGCCTTTGTTACACCAGTTGTGGAGCACTGGCTGGAATGAGTGAGAAAATGTATGAATGTTTATCCAACACCTCAGCACAGAAATACACTTCAGCTATTGGGTGTCAATGAAAGAATGAGAGACCTGGTGAGATGCTATTTGATATTACTACATAGTGCTCTCCTTAGTAGGCAAAATATCTATAATGGTATTTGTATTGGATTGGAAGTACATAGATGTATGGTAGAATCAGTTTGAAATGAATAGGTCTTATTATTGAATCACAACAGAAGGGGAAAATGTTTTAATGCAAGCCGATTCATTAAATGCATTTACTTTGTGTCATAGATCCATTATGCAAACAATACTGGCCTCGGTGGTGTCGTGGTTAAGCCCATCGGACATAAGGCTGGTAGGTACAGGGTTCGCAGCCCGGGACAGGCTCCCACCCTGAGCGAGTTTTAATGACTCAGTGGGTAGGTGTAAGACCACTACACCCTCTTCTCTCTCACTAACCACTAACAATTAACAACTAACCCCCTGTCCTGGACAGACAACCCAGATAGCTGAGGTGTGTGCCCAGGACAGCGTGCTTGAACCTTAATTGGAGATAAGCATGAAAAATAAGTTTAAATGCATGGGAATATATGTTTTCAAGTCACTTAAAGGTTACTGTTAATAGAAGATTGTTCTCCTTTTATATTATTGTAGTAAACTCTGGCAAACTTCCATATATATCTAATATTATTAAAATATTCATGTAAAGAGAATACTTATCTATTTGGGTCACAAGGTTATATAAAATGACAACCTCTGTAAACAATAAAACGTCCTCAGAGACAAAATATAGTGGTCACCAATAGAAAGACAAGGTTTTAGTTTGTTTGTAAAGAAAAGGTTTACTTGATTACAAACGCTCAATTCTGTGAAATGATAAATGGTATATATATATACTGACGGAAAGAAATAAAGGATCACACAGATAGCAACAAGAAATAATTACTGCATTAAAAATCAATTCATATTGTCAGAAGTTGACTGGGAACATATAGGTAGCACATTCAACACTGCAGACATTCAATCCAACATTGCAACTTGGTATGAAATGCAGACATTACTACGCTAGTAGTGAATTAAATTTGGTCTACAATTTGATGTGTTCCCTTATTTCTTTCCATCAGTATATATCAATCTGTAACTCTCCTGAATATCATTTAGGGGATAATATCCCTATTCTAATACTACACCCATCTGTAAGACATTTTATTGTGTTTTTATTAAAGAAATCCCACAAATATAAAATAATTAATTATCTATTCTCCTTACATACGATATTCAATGAAAAAGCTTGTAGTAAGTAAAAGTATGATGTAATATTTTTTTCTGTTCTCTTCACATGACGTCACAAGCGAACCAAAAGCTAATTTATTGGTATTGTAGTCTGTGTTTCGAACATGATTTATTGTAATACAGGATACACTGAAAGAAATATTTTAATTGGCTGTTAATTTATGTTGCAAGACATATGAATATGTTTGGACTTTACATTTGTGAGCGGTGTTTCAACCTCATATTGAAGTTTTTCAAGGAGTTCGCCTGGTTTAATTTTGTACAAAATCCATGTTGATGGGGTAGGTCTACAAGTTTATAACTGTTGCTAACATATTTTCACTTAAAGTTTTTATAAATACATAAAATAATATGCATTTACTAAAGTGTAAGTATTCTTTTCAAAAGTTTTTCAAAATTGTGCGATATTTTAAAGTGTTAATGTTGTTTAAAATTGCGTTAAAAATCAAGTAATTTCCATCTTGTCTTCTTTATCAATTTTATTGTCCCAAAAAGTATGTTCTAAACAAAAATAAGGTACTTCAGATTGTGATATAATTATTTCTGATGAACCTGCTTGTACCCTTTTGAGAACATAAACTAGAAGAGCTGTCCACAAGACACATGGTGGTGACTGCTGCGATCGATCAGTGACCGGACCTTACTTGGGGTGGGTGGGTGCAAGTTCATTGTTGCTAACGAAGTGTTAAAAGTTACAATGGCATAAAATAATAACAAAATAGTAACAATAACATCATTTTCATCTGAAGTTAGTAATGTTTTTGAAAATTATATATATTGACGTTTAAATATATAATGGAAGACGTGGAATTAATATACTAACGAAAACACCACACATGAGGCAAAGTGACAGCATATTGGACGAGTTCTCAGAATTTTGTCATCGTAATAAATCCTGGTTGCCCATGACAGCGTATATCTATCATCCGATTTATCATGAAAATTAACCAATGGAAAAAAGGCTTATATGAAAGTTGTATTAGAATATGTGTTAATATCTTCCCAAGAAACTAAATTTAATGTTATAGCAGAAACTTATATTCACATCTCTTTTGGTATTCAGTATATTACCAACAATACACATATTACAGAAAACATTCTTAAAGTGACAGACCCTAGTTTTTAAACAGTATGGTATATTTTTCACTATTAGAGCCATTTTTTTATCATTAAAATCAGACATTATTTACATTTTATTCTTCAGATTATCCATTTATATAGATCTATATATTGCGAAGTGTTTCTTGTCGTGTGTTTTTCATATCGTTAAAAACACATATTTTTAGAAGTAATGGCTATGGAAACAAACTCTAGTCTATTTTTAAATGTATTTCCCCATTTCAATGTCACAGACTCGTTTCTTTCTATTATAACTTTATTCAGATGTAATATAGGTTTGTAGATTGACTAAATGTAATGTCCATTTTTATGGGTTAAAACTTGGGTCTACGACTTTAATCTTAAAATTGTATCACACAGTGGAAGTGTAAGGGGTGATTTTGTATATAGTCGTATTCAACTTACTGTACACAGTTGTTGTGCTAGTACTAGGTAAGTATGAATAATAATGAAAATTAGAAACAAATTTTCTAAGTTTCATTTGACACTGGTCATTACATGTCTAGACGTTAAGTCATAAAATATGTTGATTTTTAATTAATTTAACAGATCAAAGTTACATATATGTATGAAAATTTGTAGTCTCTGATAAAATTGGGACGAGATGTAGCCCAGTGGTAAAGCGTTCACTTGATGCGCGATTGGTCTAGGATCGATCCCCATCAGTGGACCCATTAGGCTATTTCTTGTTCCAGCCAGTGCTCCACAACTGATGTAACAAAGGCCGTGGTATATACTATCTTGTCTGTGGGATGGTTCATATAAAAGATCCCTTGCTGCTAATCAAAAAGAGTAGCCCATGAAGTGGCAACAGCGGGTTTCCTCTCTCAATATCTGTGTGGTCCTTAACCATATGTCTGACGCCATATAACCGTAAATAAAATGTGTTGAGTGCGTCGTTAAGTAAAACAGTTCCTTCCTTTCTGATAAAATTATGAAGTTACATATTCATACTCTTGTACTTCACGAATACAAAAGGTTGTGAAACTATATAGGTTTAACTTTGTGCTGAGTCACATTTACTGAAATTGTTACGGTCTGTTGATTTTTAAAGATAAAAAGGTGTCATACATTAGGGGTCTTTTCAAGTTAAAATGTGTTTTGTTGAAAATTGTTTATTGGGTCTTTAGAATGTTTAAGCCACCTACTGTCTATAAACATCTTCTTCACAAATGATCTAAGACATGATCTTCACTGAAAGAAAAGGAATTTTTGCTTAACGGCAGCTCACCTCATCATTAATCAACAACCATTATGCTATGTGACACAGGTTTACATTATTAATATTAGGTTCTATACTTTTTTTATTAGCAGCAAAAGGTACTAGTATTTCAGTAGGTCGTGTGGAGTATTCAGGACCAACCACTTCCCCGATGTACACCTTTTGTACATTTAATCACTAACCCCATCCCCATTAACATGCATACATCAATCCTCCACAACAAAAATTATACTGGCTGTAGTTGTAAGCGTTTTATCACGTGTAGTTTTGTGATGGGGTGTCGTTAAACATTCATTCATTCATTTATCGCATGAAAGTTAATACAAATGAATTATCAGAATTAAGTTAATTAAAGGGACAGACCCTAGTTTCAACCCATGAAAATTAACATTAAGGTTAGTTAATCTACAAACCTGTAACATATTTGGATAAAGTTACAATTGAGTAAAACATGAGTCTGTGACTTTGAAATGGTGAAATACCCTCTAAAAATGGACTAAAACTTGACTCCATAACTGTTACCTCTCAGACGCACGTGCGTTTTTAAAAATATGAGAAATCCATTTTGTGATATTAAAAACACCAAGATAACCAAAAAGACTTTGAATGTACGGAAATGGATAATCTAAACAATAAAATCTAAGTAAAATATGATTTCAGTTATTAGAAACGGCTCTAATAGTAAAAAATATGCTTTAGTGTTTAAAAACTAGGGTATGTCCCTTTAATAAATATACAGAACTTCACATACGTTCTTTTGCTTCGTATTTATTGCACGAGTTTATTTTGCGCAAGAATACGCAGTCTCGTGGTATGTTCTTTCGCAAAATAAATGAGTGCAATAAATAGGAAGCGAAAACAACATATGTAAAGTTCTGTATTTATTACATACCTTGTTTTATGTTGTACAAAAGCGGTTTTTAATTTAATGTCATAACAACACTTTGTTAAATCTATGATCAAAACTCCTTTCATGGATTCATTTAAAGTTAAGAATCATACTCTGCGGCAGCCTTGTGTAATGTTTCAAATACGATACAATGTCATTTGTAAATCATATATGACGTCAGTAAATAAAAGGTGCCAACTGCAGTAAAAATAAAAAAGGAATTCCCCATTTAAAAGCTCCAGTCCATATTGCACATATGTGCGATATAAAATAAATTTATCACACGGTTTCAAAATATCTCTATCACTATAGTAAGATTTAATAGGTATGTAATAAAATATTTTACACGAATTTCATTTTTATGTAATGAATCAGTAGTCTTAATTTTTAATGCTGATGCATTTTTCGAACCATGTTTCTTCTGTCAGTGAAACCTCCTTCCTCTCATCTTTGCTTTTGGTAATCAAACACTACCCACCACACACACATAAACACACACACACACACACACACTACCCACCACACACACACACATACTACCCACCACACACACACACACTACCCACACACACACACACTCTACCCACCACACACACACTACCCACCACACACACACTCTACCCACCACACACACACACTCTACCACCACACACACACTACCCACCACACACACACTACCCACCACACACACACACACTACCCACCACACACACACTACCCACCACACACACTACCACCACACACACACACATACTCTACCCACCACACACACACTCTACCCACCACACACACACACTACCCACCATACACACACTACCCACCACACACACTACCCACCACACACACACTACCCACCACACACACTACCCACCACACTACCCACCACACACACACACACTACCCACCACACACACTACCCACCACACACACTATCCACCACACACACTACCCACCACACACACTACCCACCACACACACACACACTACCCACCACACACACTACCCACCACACACACACTATCCACCACACACACACACACACACTCGCACTCACACTCACACACACACAGAGACAGACAGACAGACAGACAGACAGACACACACACACACACAGATATATATACATGTAATTTGTGGACACCCCAAAGTATCATTTTTCTAAATTCTCATCCTGCTGTGTAAAAATATATAGCTGAAATAATAGTCACTATAAAAATGTACCTTCCGACTTATGTCAGCTACTGATAGTTTATTAATACTGTTTTATCTGGTTGTTGCCATGGTTATTTGATGTAATTGTTTCCTTGATAAATTGATGTATAGAAAACATAATTGCTGGTGAAGCCTGAAATGTCTTTTAGTTTCCGCATGATATTGGTCATTGGTGATATATGTCAGTTAAAATATCAGTATTATCGTATCTGCATCATCCGATGCTGACTTCCGACATCATTTGCAAAATAATAACTGGGTCTGTTTCCTTGTAAATGTGACACAATGAACTGTGTTCCCCAGAAGTTCAAATGTCATTCATTTGTGTTGAAAGATGATGAGAAACTTTTACTTCTCACAGTACTTTTGTCAGGCAGGCCTACATTTAATATTGTTTTGCTTTTCTCACTTAAATTAAAAAACCTATTGTTACTATAGAAAATACATGGCCATTTTAGTGGATTTTTTTTTTTTTTTTAAAGATAACGAAACAGAAATATCATATTAAGGCAGTCAAGACCAAAGTGAGATTGCTCTGTGTGTGAACCTTTTGTGTCAACATAAGTATACATGTTGTGATCAAAGGTCTTAATGGACATTTCTTAGTGAACATTTTGACTGCATAACAGCCATTAGTGAAAAGAATTCCATTTGAATGTGATCTAAGTGTTTACAATCTACATTAATGTGGGAACAAAATTTAGGATGATTTTTTTTTTTGATCAGCATTAAAAACACACACACACACACACATACTCTCTCTCTCTCTCTCTCTCTCTCTCTCTCTCTCTCTCTCTCTCTCTATATATATATATATATATATATATATATATATGTATATATATATATATATATATATATATATATATATATATATATATATATATATATACAATCAAACCTGCCTTCGCGGCCACCTCCATATGGCAGCCACCTGTCCATGGCGGCCACCCTGAGGTCCCCCCAATGAATTTTACTATATATTTTACCTCTATATGGCAACCACCTGCTCAATGCGGCCAGCGGCCACACTTTTGTCATAAAAAAGCGAAAATGAATCTGCTATCGCGGCCACAATTGTTTTTTAGTGCAGTCGGCAATCGTAAAAAAAAAAACGTAAGATTTTTTGTTGATATAACCAATTGGCTTGATAAACAGCGGTCCTTTAAAGGTCGTCGGTCGCTTAGCTGTGTTCGTTAATTAACAAGTGTTTTTAATCTGGATTTACGGTGCGATGTACTAGTCATCAGCGGTGGTCATTAAACGCAGTTGATAAGAGGGTATCTAGCCTAAAACAACTGGAGTTAAACGTGTCAACTCTAGAAGGAATTAAATACTGCTGCAGTTTATTTCTGATATTTATTTTCAAAATGCCACCTAAACCCAGTAAGCCGATCGCGTTAACGTTTTTGCACATGTATATGGCTCCTTAATAGTTCTATTGCAACATACGTGTAATTGTTTTTAAAAATTCGGACTTATACATGACCTGCATACGGCGGCCACCTCTCTATGGCGGCCACTTTTGTCATGTCCCACGAGTGGCCGCCATAGACAGGTTCGACTGTATATATATATATATATATATATATATATATATATATATATATATATATATAATCCACTCTATATATTAAATAAAAGGGCTAGCTGCAAAACTTGAAATTATTAAAACAGGATACAGAACTAGTCATAGAACATAACTGGACCATCCTTTATTTATTTTGATAGAATTAAGATTTTATGAAGATATGTTTAGAAAACTAATTTTTAATAAATCGTTTTTATTTGGGTTATTGTGAGTATGTAATGTGGGGTGCATGCTCAGTTGGTCTCAAAATACACGTTTGATCCAGTTGTGAATAAACCCTATACACCTGTATAATATGTACATGTATTTATAACTGAACATGGCAATTGTAGCTCTTGTGATTCATCAAATCACTTATTTTGTGGGGAATTGCATCATGCACCTTCTATTCATGTTATTGTCCTCTTGTTTTTCAATGGGATCTAGTCACAACAGGTCCATACGTTGGATTTTTTGGAGGTGGTGGGGGAGGGGTATGTAATCTTGAAAAAGGACCTTTGTGATTGTTGGCATTGTGAAAAACCAGTTCATGGGGTGGGTTAGTGCAACGGTGCAATATTTATGCAGATACATTTATATATTTAAATAAGCTCTGATATTATTTATAAACAGAGAATATCTGTGTTCCTTATTCCTGTTATATCCTGTCTTTCATGACTGGTATATCATACAGCTTGGTATTAATTAATACAAGTGTGTAGTGTGTTAGCTGTCAAGTTTATTATAAAGTAAACAAAACGATATCTTACTGTTTATACAAATAAAAACAGAAACATTTTTGCAGTCATCGTTTTCTCTTATGCACGATGTTTTTTTTTTATTTGTTTGACATCTGATAATCAATGTTTAATGCTAGGCTCAGACTACCAACTGCCAGCACAAACTTTGGCCAACTTTCTGCTGTTATGACTTCTACGACTGTCCAGTTGCAAAACTTGAGCGCTCTTACAGCTCGATTCTCATCGTATAACCCATTAGTTGTTAATCTGAATGCACCTGTCGTAAGTCGGGAGTTGGGGAAATTACATCGCAACCGTGGAGTTGGCCAACTTTCTGCTGGCAGTTGGTAGTCAGAGACCAGCATTACAATATATAATTTATGGTGTAATTAAGTAACCTTTCTTTTCATTTACATCACATTGAAAATATTCTGTATTGATAGAAAAGAAAAAGGATATATTCTGGAGTAGATAGCCTACCAGTATGTAATAATTAATCTGAGACATAAATGTTTTTTTAATATATATATATATATAAAGAAGATTAAACATATCGGGAAGTTGCAATAATGGTAATTACATACTATAGCCATATTTAGAAACATATTAAACTAAGCTGAACCTAAGAGAAGTAATTACTGATAATGATCAATGTTCTTAACCGTACAATTCAAGTTATGTGAATTGTCATATACATGTATTTATCTTTCATCAACATTTTCAAGCGATCGGTTATAAAAAAAATAAAAAAATGTTTAATTCTTTTCATTAATGGGGTGGGTTTTTTGATCGGTTGTAAATTAAAAAAAAAAAAAATGTAGTTCATATGGGTCATGTAGGTAATAAAAAATAGATTTGCTTTTATTAGTTAAACTTTTTACAACATGGATTTGTCTTTATTGATTAAATTTTAGATAAATAATGACGTTTAGATTTGTGTTTTCTCTATTACTAATTTAGTAATTACATTAGGACTGTAATTTGAGTTTGTTATACAACTATTTAGATTAAACCATCCACATTATTTTCCCCTGATCAATATCACTATTATCAGTATGCCACTAAAAACACTACTTATACTTTGTTGCTGTTAAAATATACTGGGTAATGTAGTGATGCTTGATTGAAGTGTACACATTATTTAAAACTGATTCAGAGAAAAGCTAAACTACTGATGAGAGTACAGTTGTGTAAGTGCGTAATGCTTTAACATGCTCATATACCACAAAGGATTCGAGCATGTCCATCCCAGGGTTTGGCGTCTGAGAAGCCAGGGACTTAATCTGGGGCAGATACAGTTGTATAACTTAAAATTGGTTGAGATATCAGGGGGCGGGACATAGACCAGTGGTAAAGCATTTCCTTGATGCATGGTTGGTCTGGGATTGATCCCTTTTGGTGGGCCCATTGGGCTAATTATCTTTTCATCCAATGCATCATGACTGGTATACCAAAGTGCTGTGGTATCTGCTATCCTGTTTGTGGGATGATGCATATAAAAGATCCATTGCTGCTAATGAAAAAGTGTAGCGGGTTTCCTTTGATGACTATAAGTCATAATTGCCAAATGACCGGCCTCGGTGGTGTCGTGGTTAGGCCATCGGTCTACAGGTTGGTAGGTACTGGGTTCGGATCCCAGTCGAGGCATGGGATTTTTATCCAAATACCGACTCCAAACCCTGAGTGAGTGGCTCAGTGGGTAAACCACTTGCACCGACCAGTGATTCATAACTGGTTCAACAAAGGCCATGGTTTGTGCTATCCTGCCTGTGGGAAGCACAAATAAAAGATCCCTTGCTGCCTGTCATAAAAGAGTAGCCTATGTGGCGACAGCGGGTTTCCTCTAAAAAACAGTGTCAGAATAACCATATGTTTGACGTCCAATAGCTGATGACAAGATAAAAAATCAATGTGCTCTAGTGACGTCGTTAAATAAAACAAACTTTACTTTAATTGCCAAATGTTTCACATCCAGTAGCTGATGATTAATTAATCTACATGCTCTAGTGGTGTCGTTAAACATTTGGTTTAGATATCTGTCCTTGTGCATGTGGCGTGCGACTGCTGACAACAACATAATTACATTGTACAGCCTGTAGTAAAATTTGTTTTGTAATGTATCTTGGAATTTGAAACCACCATGAATATTGCAAATTACTATCATATTTTGTAAAGGTAAAATTTGAAGCAAACTGATTCTGAAGAAATACTGTAACATGTTTTTTTAATTTCCCAGATTATAAATATTATTATTTATTATTTGTTTTAACGACACCTTAGCACATTTTAAAAGATGGCTATTTGATGTCTAACATAATTGTGTGGTTATGTTGACACTTTGTTGAGACATAAAGAGGAAAGAGACCCACATACAGTACATACCACAGTCTTTGAGGTACCAGTCGTGAGGTACTGATTGGGATAAAGTTTTATTAAAGTTTTGTTTTCTTTAACGACACCACTAGAGCACATTGATTTATTAATCATCGGCTATTGGATGTCAAACATTTGGTAATTTTAACATATAGTCTTAGAGAGGAAATCCGCTAAATTTTTCTATCAGTAGCAACGGATCTTTTATATGCACCATCCCACAGACAGGAAGGCACATATCATGGCCTTTGATAAACCAGTTGTGGTGCACTGGTTGGAATGAGAAATAGCCCAATAGGCTCGCTGACAGGTATCGATCCGAAACTGATCACACGTCGGGCAAGCACTCTACCAACGGAGCTAAAAGACACCCCACTTTTTAGGTCCAAGATGATTAAAAGCATTGTTTAATATTAGGGGGTTTTAGGGGACTTAATTGCATGGTGTGTGACTGTTTTTGTCAGGGTGTTTTTTTGTTTTTTTTTGTTTTTTTAGTCTTTCATCACTGAATGGCCAATGTGCTTTTTTGTGCTGGGGCATCATTAAATTCATTCATTCATTCTTTCACTCCATAAAAAATGTAGGTTTGTCTTATTAAATATAGATTTACATTGTGTCTTCTCTCGCATAACAAGTTCATTATTGTTGAATTGACTGCGAAAGGATCGAGTCTTTTGAGATCATTGTTAATACCCTTGTATTATTCATGTAATTATTTTCAAGCTATATTTAATAACCAGATCAATATTTCTCCTATCACTTATCAGTATTAATATGAGATTCCTGTCGATATGGATCAACTATATAAATATCAGATACAGAAAAGAAATAATACATGTATGTAATTGAAGTGATTTTTCAAGCTAATACTAAGTTTGTCACGAATACCATTTACTTTTTTGTTAATATCTTGTAGCTTTATTTTTTGTTTATGATTTAATGATTGATTGATTTCTTCTTCTTTATTTTTTTTCTTTTTGATCGGGGTGGGGGATCAGATGTTATGGCACCAATGGCAAATAAGGAGGGCAATCATAGTAATTGCTGTTGGTGCCATAGTAAAATTTGAGCCCTGTAGAAGAATTCCTTGGATCAGTCTCCACAAACTAAACGAGAGGGATTTCTAAAATTTATATATATACATGAATATTGTTTAATTTTTAAAATTAAAATTGATGTTTAACAGTCTAGCATTATCATCGTCTTTGACCTAACTGAACATAACTTGTTTGTAAGTAATGTTCTCCAGTAAAGCGGTTAATTTATTTCAAAATTGTTTACACAAGAATGATACTTAATACTGCATGTATATGGATAGTGTAATAGATCTCATTGCACTTTACTGGACTGGCTACTCGTATATAGGACTGGATTTGTCTGTCTTAATCAATATTAGTAATTTACTTAAATAACAGACAGGATTTGAGATATGTCACCTCAAGGAAGTGGAAACTATAATTGAACTAATGATTTCCATATCTATTTTTGATTTATAAGTGCTGTATTTAAACGTGACCTAAATTGTGAATGGTGTAATACACTGCAAAATTTAAATATTCTTTGTTAGAAATTTGAAGTCTTATATTTAATGTACATCCATTTTTAATAAAAAAAATAAAAAAAATCTTATTCAGAATATGCAGTGTCCAGTAACATTAAATCTAAAAATATAAAAGCACTTAACGGTAATCATGCTAATTCTAAGTGTATTTAATTTTATTTCCTCCCATGCTAGTATTGTAAGGGCTCTCACTTTGTAAAAAGTGCCCCTATCAGTGGGAAGTGGGGCATTGTGTCAAACATTAGCTCGTTAAGAGACACTGGGCTATATAAAACATGCAAGTGCTACTGAACTAGTTAACACAAGATCCATTTACTTCCAAGAGAAACCGATCTACTCCAATATTGAGATAATGTTCAAGCGAATGATAAGTCTAAGAGTACATGCATTGTATAAGCACTGGTAATACACGGTTTGGTATCATATATACATTGTTTATTTAAGAAACTTGACCTGTGTACTAATTCTCAGGTTTCATCTTAAAAGTACATGTAATAATGCTAAAAGTACAATGGAATACTTAGGCACTACCATAGCAACCACATATGATATTGCTAACAGTAAATTGAAGGAAACAAATAGGTCCAGTCCTTCTAGGTGTAAAACAAATACTACTAATAATATACATCAGCTTACTATATATTTATATTATTTATAATAATTTAATATATTTGTTGTTATAATATACAATGCCTTTAAATAATATTAATTTATTTTATTATCGTTTTTCACTTGTATTAAATACATGTATTTATAGCAGTAATAACATTATTAATTTTCTATTCTATAATTAGTATTATTTTACACAAATTTATGCTAGGCGTATGTTTAGCAAATTGTTACTATGACATCAACCATCATTCACCCCTGGAAAGCCTTTCCAGATTGCTCTTTGAGTACTGCAAATACAATTTCATTCAGTGCAAAATGTTCCATGGCTTTAAGTAACGTTACTAAGTGTTCACCACAACTGATGTGGGTCACAGATTATTGGCGGCTAAATGGTGAAGCTGTGAAACTGTCACACTAATTTCATTACTAGTGCACAAAACTGGATTGCTATTTTACATGATCATTGAGTTTTACTTTTCTATAGTGATTTGCATAATTTGAAGCACAGTTTGCGATACCAGTACATTACTGAACAAAATGTTCACTATGTTTATATGTGTTTTGCATTTTGTGAAAGTAAAAAGAATTTAGGATTTTGACACAAATGTTGTTAAACAGTATGACTTGAAGACAATTTAAATATTCAATTTATTAATAAATTGCTAGGAGATACATGTAGATGTACCTGAGGTTCTATGGACTGTATATTCTCCAATAAATCTTAATTTTTCGAAAACTGGTGTATCATAGGATGTGGTATTTGCTATTGTGCACGATAAGCAAGCGATTGCTAATTAAAATCAGTGAAGTTCTTAATTGGTCACTGTTGGTTTCTTCTCATTCTTTAGACCAAATGTTGCAACTAACATATGTTAGATTCTCTTTAGTTGGTGATTAAACCAATATTCAAGTTTAAAATTTAATTAAAAACAATTTTATGTATCATTTAAAGTAATTTAAGATTGATTAAAAGATTCATTTGTTGTACAAATATTTCTCACTTTCTTATGTTACATTACTAGCTGGGTAGGCCCTAATAGTATATTCGATTTATTTACTCTTGTAGAAGATGAAGATGATTTTGATCTTGAGTGTGAAGAAGACCTGCTGGCAAAGAGGCTGGAACAGCTTTACCCTAAAGCTCTGGAAGGATTCATCTTCATCCTGTCTAAGGATGCTGATATCATTTACCTGTCTGAAAATGTTGTCAAATACCTTGGCATTCCACAGGTTGGTACCAAATGTTGCTTTCATGTCAAACACATCTTAGGAAATGCTGTTAAAGAATGAAGTTGCATATACGTATTAAGAGAGTGTAGGATTTCAAATCATCAAAGGGCAGTGTGAGATGGTTGTGATTCTGGAGCTGATGGAAAAATATATTAATGATTTCTTCCCATCCAGGGGTTGTATGGCTATAGATTTTAATAAATGATGCTTTGTAGTGTGTTTGGTTGATGCATGTTACACATGATATTTTCTCATTACAACTAAAATCAGTGTCATGAACCTTTAAGTTTAATAAAAATAATTGTAGTATTAAAAAGAATGAAAAATATTTGTATTTTTTTTGGTTTGCTTATGGTTTAGTTTATAGTTAAGAATTTTTCATTAATTTTTTTGACAGATTGAACTGATAGGACAAAGCCTCTATGACTTCTCACACCCATGTGACCATGAGGAGATTCGTGACATGCTTTCGGTTCGTGCTAGCAGTCAGAAGTCGAAAGGATCTGAAGACAAGGTTTTCTTCATCAGACTGAAGTGCACTCTTACAAGCAAGGGGAGAAACGTCAATCTCAAGTCGGCTACCTACAAGGTAGGATTCGACCACCACTGTGTGTCTTGTACAATAAAGTTGTGAGCTTATGCAGGCATTTATGATTAATACAATTAATTCATCATTATTTCCCTTACTAGTAGGTAGAAAAAACAACATGTTTTAAGTGCTATCATATTTATGTTTACTAAATTAGTTCTTTTCCTGAAGTAGTTTCCATTTATAAGTATTTCATTATTACATATATGTTAGTAACACTTAGAACTTCCTGGCTCATTTTATGAGTCAAACCTTAAATGTACCATAGTTGACAACATGGAGTATAAAAATGTCTGAATATACTAAGGCTAATTAATTGTATCTAGTTGGCAGTGCCATATTTACCTTCAAATAATTATTTTATTTGTCTGTATTGGCTGATGTTTTAAAATATGACCCACTTTGTCAGTGTTAACAATTGTCAGATGATTACTGAATTAATTGGGTGCTCCGTGTAATGTTGACTTCTGGTTGTAAATATAAAGGTTCACAGCATGCATATTGCATATAAAATACCAGAGAATACATAAATAGCTGGAATTATCACAATTGATCTTTTTGCTCTCGGTCCAATCAACTACTGTACATACATCATGCTAAATATTGTGTGCAGAGATGAATTCCATAAATACAACCATAATAGAGGCCACCATCTTTGTTACTTAACAGAGAATTGGCTATAATGAAATTTTAGACTTCCAAAATCAAAATTGACTCCATCATTTTTAATTCTCCCCCCTCACCTTCCCCTCCCATCTTGGAGTTGGTCACTGGCAATGTCACAGATCAAATCTGGGATGGGCATGCCTAAACCTTAAGTGGATAGGGGCATGTTAAAAGAGAACTCGTACTCGTACCCGTACCTGTATAGCCCTTGGCTAATGAGGGCTGGGTATCTACATGGCAGTCATATTTGAGGGGCGAGGGAAGCCAAGTGTAAGGCCACCACATCCTATCTAAACATTCCCGAGTTACATCTAGTTGGAATATATTGTCAAAGTCCATGCCACATTATTATATTTACTGTGGTTGAAAATCAGTGTGCTGCAACAGTCATAACAGGAAGCACTTAACATCATGATTGGTCTTGCCCACTAAACTGCAGTCAAATTATGTACTGAATGGTGTAGTTTTAAAGCATCCCAAGGTCTACTTGAAATCTGAACACACTGAAATAGGATTTAAAAATATAAACAAGTAAAATAAGTAATAAATCAGTGATAAAGTTTGAGAAAATATTAAAATCATTGTTTTGATTTTCAATTTATAACAAGTGACAGTGAAGCAAGATTAATATTGGTGGTTTATTTTTTTTATTATAGAAGATAACACTGCAGTAGTTCCTAAAGATAACAGTAATTAGGCGTATAAATTTTTTGAGTTAGAAAATTTTCACTAATGCGAATAAATCATGGTATTCTATTTAACAAGCTAAGTGAAAGACAAAATTACCCTGCAAGACTAATTTGGCTGAATTGATTTTAGATTCTTATTGAATCGGTTTAATAACTCTGGTTTAAGGGCAATAATAATAATGATCGTATCATTTTGTAATTGTATGTGCTGTATAATATTTCTTTAGCGTTTCCTGGGCTATTTTCAGCAGACTAAGATGTGCTTGCTTTACAAGTTGTTCGTGGCTGTCATTATTTGTTTATATCTATATTTCTTTAATATTTTTTTCATGATGGTGGGTGATATTTATAAAACCAGAATCTAAAAAGTAGTACTTTGTTGTAAATAATATTCCCTGTGGACATTGACATCAGCAAATGAATTATTTGATGTAGTATTATCATTGTTGTTACACTGAATACAATAAAGAATGAATTTCATTTTAATATTTTGGAGAGAAAATAACATTTTAATTTCGGATAGAATATAGTCCATGTGCTCTATATATAGTCCATATTTTATATGACACTCATCAGTAATTGTTTTAGCATTAGTGGCATCATATGTAGATGGACTTCTACACTGGAATTAAGGTCACAACATGTTCTCTATAAAAATAAATTACTGTAGGAAAAGGATTAAAATAAGCTTGAGGTCTCCCATTGATGTTAAAGAAGAAACAAAGAAATTAGGCTTTTGATGAATTCCAATTTGTCTTAACACTGAAGTTATATTTGGAGCCTTAAAAGAAAAATAATTTAGTGTTTTATAAAACTTAATTGTATTATTGTGTTGACTAAATAAAGTTTAGAAAAATTCCATACTAGTTTTATTTGGGCCATATTTTTGTAGGGTGGCTTATGAAACGGATAAAAGCAAAGAAAATATATTTTATTTTGGCCTAATCATGCATGAAGTTTGTTTTTAATCATTTTAATGTATTTATAACTTTGGTTAAACTTTATTGTTTGTGACACAAGTTAGTCTTTTCTGTGTGAATTTGTTAAGTTACTTTAAGGTTTTTCATCTAAAGATCTGTGTTAGTACAAGGTTTAACTTGGTAAAATTCAGAAAGTTTCAACGAGAGTCTACCTGCACTGTCTGAACCTCCAAAAAGTTCAAAATTTTAGTAATCTGTCTACTTACGATAAAAGTTAAAAAATAGTAACAGTTGAAGTAACCCCGATTTTTGGTTCTGTAACCTTCGTACTTGGGGTCAGCCATTTTGTGTACATCTGCATGTTGTGAGGTTATGACAAATGGTAAACTGCACCGCCATGTGTGTGATATGATGGTGATTCCTATCACATTTAGCCCTGCATTATCAGCTGTGTAGCCAGGAGATCTTGCCTTATAATCACTGGTGTCTAATTTACGCAGCCAGATGTAACAAGTTGCAACACAACACTGTTTGTTCACAACACTTCCTTTAGTCTACTATCTAATGATGTCATAAAGGAAAAGAAATCGATAACAAATAAAATATGACTCATATTTTTATCCCCTGTGTCTCAATAGATCTCGGTAGCCATGTGGGGTCTCAGGTATATTGTCAGCTGGAAACCATCTCTCTGTCTTTTACAGTTCAAAAAAAAAATATATATCAGATGGATCAGTTACTATATATACTCCATTAGGTTCTTGACATTTCCTGTGATGTAGTTTTAGTATATGTGCACTTCTCTGTATATGTAAACATCTCTGTGCACCATGACGTAAGTAATAGAAAGGAAAGGAATATTTGTTTCATGACACCTCAGCACATTGTAAATAATCAGTAACTGTTGGGTGTAAAATGTAATGGTAATGTGACACTTGGTCTATATTGTTAGAGAAACAGTAAGGAATATTTTTAATGCAGCTTCACATCTGTATATATGTGTATATATATATATATATATATATATATATATATATAGAGAGAGAGAGAGAGAGAGAGAGAGAGAGAGAGAGAGAGAGAGAGAGAGAGAGAGAGAGAGAGAGAGAGAGAGAGAGAGAGAGAGAGAGAGAGAGAACAGCAAATACTTGTATTGCACTTTGATGAAAGAGATACCCATGAAACCTTTTCTGTCTCCCACCCTTGTGAGATATGTCACCTGAGAGGTCATGACCTCTAATCACAGGGCTTGAAACAGGAAGTCAAATAGGGCCTAATGCTATTTTCTTTAAAATAGCAGACTAAAAGAAATATGTCCACTATGGGGTGAGGGAAGGATTTGGGATATCAGTGTGTGGAAAATTAGGAGTGTGGTTTTAGCATGTAAATTGCTGTTTCAGCTTCTAGATCTCAACACAAAAGAAAACAAAAAGGGACTGATTTTTGCAGACCACTATTTCAAGCTCTGGGTCAGTGGTGCATGCCACACTGTATGACTCCCCATAGTCGACATTCAAAAAGTGTGCATATTATTTTTTTAAATGTAATATTGAAATTTGTGACTTTGTAGATGGTCCTAATTGACTTTTGTCTTGTCTATTTACATTTACATAAATAATATAGATCTATGTATGTTTTTTACTTAATTGAATCGTTTAATGCAATCTGTATTGTTCAGTATGTAAACCTGAAAGCCAAACAAGTATTAATATCTGCTTAAACCTTTTGTTTGATTTTTAAAGAAACCGATCTGTTCAGTTCCCACCACCTCTTTGATATTCACTCAGTACATTTAAGAGAAAATCATTGAGGTTTATATATACCATTACCTTAATTAATAGGTTAATTAAAATTGTACTATAACAGTGGTTTGCTCTTTGATGTTGAATGCACTATCGTGTGTGTGTGCATGTATGTGTGTGCGAGTGTGTATGTGTGTGTGCGTGCATGTGTGTGTGTGTGCAGGTAACTATGCAGGTAAACTGCAGACTAACTTCCAAATTGCGGTGGTTAAACCATGACTAAATTAACCTGCACTGTTTTGACTGCACAAGGAACTCATGGAGAAATTGAAATTAATTTCTTTAGGGAAGTAAGAAAAAACAACAAAGTAAATCTTGGCAAATGTGAATCTTTTGATGAAGAATGAAAGATCACCTAAACAATGGTATTGTTTTTTTCCTTCTGTTACTGCACACTGTCTAATTATTAGTCCCCTACTGGTCCAGACTATAGATTTCATCTCCATCCTTCTGTCTGGTAGTATGACATTATTAGACTGTCACAAAGTGTACACACTGTTAGGTACAGAAATGTGTCTTGTCATTTTATTATTAGTCCCCTACTGGTCCATACTATAGATTTCATCTCCATCCTTCTGTCTGGTAGTATGACATTATTAGACTGTCACAAAGTGTACACACTGTTAGGTACAGAAATGTGTCTTGTCATTTTATTGGAGCGGGACGTAGCCCAGTGGTAAAATGTTCATTTGATGTGTGGTCAGTCTGGGATCAATCCCTGTCGGTGGGCCTATTAGGCTATTTCTCGCTCCAGCCAGTGCACCACGACTGGTATATCAAAGGCCGTGGTATGTGTTATCCTGTCTGTGGGACGGTGCATATAAAAGATCCCTTGCTGCTAATCGAAAAGCGTAGCCCATAAAGTGGCGACAGTGGGTTTAAATATCTGTGTGGTCATTAACCGCATGTCCGACACCACATAACCATAAATAAAATGTGTTGAGGGCATTATTAAATAAAACATTTCCTTCTTCCTGTCATTTTATAGTTCTTTGGAGCACAATATTCAATATTCATTGTAGAGCTTCTGTGCTTTTCACCACAATTATTCACAAAGTGGGGATCAATTGAAATTCCATTTTTAATTTCAATGATAGACCGATCATTTTAATAAGCATCCATTTTCCATACTAGAAGTTATCTCAAATAAACTGTAGTCATCTATATATATAAACAAATCTTCTGAATCCATGTTATAATGTAATCGATGTCACAGTCAATGCACCACTGATGCAATGGACAGGTTACTGATGTAAAGAGGCACGATTTTGCACGGATATGACTGCGCATGTTCGTGGCTGTCAATAGATAATGTGAGGGCATGGTTTCGTGACAGATGTTTGTCAGTCATGATATAAAACAGTTAAGTTCTGGTTTTGATTCGTTACATGTATATAGATGTTGGGTATTCGGCATCATCAGTTCAATCACAAAAACCCTAATGTAACCTTTTGTAGTTTTTAATGTGTGTGTATACACTTTAATAGAATTAAAACATGAATTATCCAGAATAGCATTCCATTAAAATCTCAAATTAATTTATATGAAACTTAGAATTTTGTTAGGATGGTCTAGTTTGAAGCAAAAGTTAAAGTTTGTTTTGTTTAATGACACCACTATAGCACATTGATTTGTTAATCATCGGCTGATGGAAGTCAAACATTTGATAATTCTGAGATATCATCTAGAGAAGAAAGCCGCTACATTTTCCATTAGTAGCAAGGGATCTTTTATGTACAGCATCCCACAGACAGGATAGTACATACTACAGCCTTTGATATACCAGTTGTGATGCATTGGCAGGAATGAGAAATAGCCCAATGGGCCATAAACAGGAATTGATCCTAGAGAATTAATTATGATTTTTAAATGTTTACCAGTTTCAAAAAGTCAATAACTGACCAATGATCTAAATGGTCTGAAAGTCAGTATCTTTTTATGTATGTTTACCAGTTTCAAAAACTCAGTAACTGACCCATAATCTAAATGGTCTGAAAGTCAGCATGTTTTTTTTATGTATGTTTACCGGTTTTAAAAAGTCGATGATCTAAATGGTGTGAAAGTCATCGGGCCGATTTCATATGTCACGGTTATCGGTAGGTTTTGGAAATATGTGGTTTAAACGTAGGTTAAACCCTGGGTCATGTTTACTGTGCATTTCACATGTCTGGTTTACAGTAATCCTAGTTTAACACTGGGTTACAATTGTATTGCTTGTTTAAACCTGCCCTTGAGGTGGTTTTTCGCTGGGTTTGCTCAAAGTAACTTTTCTTCATAGATAATTTCGGCAGCAAAATCGTGTTTTACGTCTGTATTGCAGAGCCATGAAATGTGAACGTATTTTAGAGATCATTTGAAGCCACTACAGAAACAGTGGCGTAGCCGGGTGGGGGGGGGGGGGGGGGGACAGGGGGCCATCAGGTGATCAGTGGCATACTCAATATCACTGTTTACTTGGCTGTCAGGTGTCCCCCTCCTAATACAAAATCCTGCCTACGCCACTGTACAGAAACGAATACAAGATGCCCTTTTGCCTGGGTTTTTTTTAGCACGACTATAATTAGATCCACCCCTTCACCATGTTCGTGGTGAATGAACAGCAAAGCGCCTGAGATATATAGAGGATAATAAACAAGATACCAGTTACTATCAAAATTATGTCCCGAATCAAATAATTTTTTGTTGGCGCGAGCTTTAGCGAGTGACAAATGAAAAGTATTTCACTCGGGACATACATTGATAATAACTGGTACTGAGTTTGCTATTCTATTTATTACACCATGCTATGTTTTCTCTAAACGCCTTTATTTTAGGTGCACATGCACGTATATGTAGGCTATAGAAACAATGAAAACCACTTTACACACTGTTCTGGGTATTGCTATAAGTTTGCATTTTAATCACGTTCACAGATAATTTTCAAAAACAAAAGTTATCGTTATTCTGCTAAAAATATAAATAATGATTTGCGTTAAAATGATTTTTTTTTATAAATTTAATATTAAAACAGTCTTGAACGCAAACTCATTAAAGTACATGACGTCATTTTGTGTGTTTGCCAAATCGCGATGATGTTATATTTAGTACAAACAGTCATTGGTTTGTAAGCGTCAAATCATCTAGTAATATTGTACGTCATAACACTGCATAATATTTCTCATTGAGAAAATACGGAAAATATTTTCCCTGTTATGAGTGGTCACTGGGGGTAATAATTATAGTTATTTATTAAATTAGTAAAAATAAAAAATTTCTTCATGGTGTATGAACTGCACGAAAACAGGAAGTACCAGTAATGAAAGTTGATCGGTTACCACCGGTATCAAAGCAATAAACGTCTATCATAGACTGCAGTCTTATAAAGACATACTTTCGTGTTTGTCTTGTCTTAATCAAGGGGGAACAAGGTGGTACAGGCCACAGTTTTGAAAATTTGACCATACGTTATCTCGCTGCCATCAGGCGTACGTGTCCCATCTTTTGTTTTTTAATATTATGTTAGAATTAAAGGGAAATGCCAATAACAAAACATTTATTCATATTTGCATTATTACCAACAGCTTTGTAGGGTTGTGTAAGCATTTGACATGGATTATAACTAATATTGTGAATAAAATGATGGAAATACATGGTGAAAAGTTTTCAGGCCAGTTCATTGTTCACAAAATGTGAAGGTTTGCTCAACATTGGGGGGGAGAGGAGGAGGTAGCTAATCCTCCATTTCGAACGCGAATGCTAATAATATACCGGTAACGAGTTTCAACTACAAAGTGATGAAGTGTAAGCTATTCCTCGCTTATGTCCCTTTCGAAATCTGCGGGTAACCCATGTAAAAAGCGTGGTTTTGTAAACACGGGTAAAACACACACATGTGAAATACACCACGGGTGTATGTCTTGGTCAGGTTTTTCAGCATTTTACATAAACCAGTGTTAAACCTAGGTTTTGATATAACCCGGTGTTTCGAAACCCAGACATATGAAATCGGCCCATCATGTTTTTATAAAAGGTTTACCAGCTTCAAAAAGTCAATAATTGACTGATGATCTAAATGTAATTTTGCAGGTATTAAAATGCACAGGCCACCTGGTGACAGAGAAGAAGGGTGGTAAAGATACAGACGGTCTGGACCTGTGGCCCTATCTGTTGTCGGTGGGTGAACCCATCCCGCACCCATCCAACATCGAGGCACCTCTGGACAGCCATACGTTCCTCAGCAAACACAACATGGACATGACCTTCACCTACTGTGATGAAAGGTAAGATAAGATTGTTGTACACTCCTGTTGACAGTGTATGGAATACGGCCTCACATCCGGTGTGGGTTTTCACCACACCATGAACGAGTACAATGAAATTCTATTTTGTAAACAGCAGTGCGTAATGATCTTTTTATTATCTGGTTAAGAGCCAGGTTTTTAGGGTTGAAACGCACAAACCCTCTCGCTCTCCCTCTGCTCCAAGCAAATTTTCATGTTTTTTATGTATGTTTTTACCCCCATATCTATATAGCCAAATAAATAAATTTAAACATTTGCTCGCTATAGTTTCTTTTAAAGCTATACTCTTGTTATTAGTAGCAGTGCTGTATTAATTGATGTGATAAATCTATATTCCCTTACTAGCAATGACATCATATATGATTTCAAGATGTATAACATCATGTTGCTGCACATATTCTAATCATAGGGTATACTAAATATTTGTTTAGTGCCAGTGGTGTAAAATCTTCAGTTTCAGTCTTTGGACCAGATATATATTACCGGTAAATTTAGATTTTTTATTATAATTTTTTCTTTCATTTTGTTTGCTGCTCTTGCAGGGGAGGGAGTATTATGGTATACAATAACATTATCGAATGGATTTGAGAAAAAGACTCCATCATATGTGGTCATGTGGGATAAAAAAAAAGTACACCCAAGGTGGTGGAAATTTCGACCCAGGAATATTGATCTAAAATTAACCAACTCGCATTGATATGACATTATATATTACCAATGCCGTAATACTCCCCATGTTAAATTCAATGACGTCATAGCTCATGCAAGACAGATTTATTCCGCATGGAATAGGTCTGTCTTGCATGGCTAGAGATGGGAGAAAAAGTGATATGGGGAAGGAAGGGGGTATTTGTCAAGAGTTTGAAAACAGCCAATCATTGCTGTTTTGTTGTTTAACAAATTATTTTTATCTAGTATTTATTACTAAAGAAATGAACATTAAAAACAAACAGAAAATGTAATAATATTAGTCACAAATTACATCACAATGACAGGGAAAGTATAGGGTATAGATGCGAGGTATGTAATTTTAGAGGTGACAATGGTCTTGGCATTATAGAATGTTACATGAGGGTAAAGGATATTATAAATATCAAATATTGTGTTATGTAATTCTTTAATGTACTATTAATCCTTGGATAAGCCACCTTAATGATTTTGTGTGTGTGTGTGTGTGTGTGTGTGTGTGTGTGTGTGTTAAAGTCAGTATTTTTGTTAAAATACAATGTACCCTTTGGCAATGAGGATGGTGGAGATAAATTTAATACATTTTAAACATACTTTGCAAGATAGATACATAATTGAGAACAAACATTATTATAGTAAAAGCTTAAAAAACACATTTGAAACAAAATGGGCTATGTACCATTGTCTGTTTAACTCAGTACAGACATTTTAATCATTGCTGTATCAATATATCACACTTAAGTACACAGGTTGGGCTGGATCCTGAATGACAATATTATGTGTATGTGTGTGTGCATGCATGTCTCATTTTGTCCTGTTCATGGCTAAAATGAAAAAAAAAATTCACAGGACCCCAGGGGTATTTTGTGTAGGGTTTTTTCTTACCTCCCATTGATTTTCCATTTAAAACAACAACAAAAAAACCTTTCTATTGAGCTTTCTTTTTTATAATTTTCTATTCCTGAAGAATTTGTACTCTATGCATTTACACAACCAGCGATAGTTTTATTTAGGGGATAATATCACTGTGTTTCATTTTTAACTATAAGGATTTATCACAAAATTTTGATTCAGGGACAAGACGAAGTCGAGTGCCTAAATCCAAAATTTGTGTGATAAATCCTTATAGTTAACTACAAAACAGTAATATTATCCCTATTCTAATACTACACCTATTAGGAATATATATAAGACAATTTATTGTGTTTTAATTAAAGATATCCCACAAATATTAAAAACCTAATTATCTATTCTCCTTACTTACGATATTCAATGAAAACGCTTGTAGTAAGTAAAAGTATGACGTAATATTTATTTCGTTCTCTTCACATGATGTCACTGAATTTAGGAGCGAAATAAATGTCAAATTTATCAGCATTGTAGTCTGTCTTTTGATTTATTGCAATACAGGATACACTAAAAGAAATACTTTCATTGGCTGTTAATTTCTGTTTCAAGACATGGATATGATTGGAATTTACATTTGTGAGTGGTGTTTCAACCTCATATTGAATTATTTCAAGGAATATGCCTGGTTTAATTGTGTACATAGGACTAAACCGCATATTTTCACTTAAAGTTTTTATAAATAAAGAAAATAATATGCATTTACTAAAGGGTAAGTATTATTTTCAAAAGTTTTTCAGAATTGTGCGATACTTTAAAGACGTTAATGTTGTTTAAAATTGCGTTTAAAAAATCAAGTCATTTCCATCTTGTCGTCTTTATCAAAGTATGTTCTAAACAAAAATAAGATACTTCAGATTGTGATATAATTATTTCTGATGAACCTTCTTGCACCCTTTTGAGAACACAAACTAGAAGAGCAGACCACAAGACACATGCTGGTGACTGCTGCAATAGATCAGTGACCAGACCTTACTTGGGGTGGCTGGGTGCACGTTCATGGCTGCTAATGAAGTGTTAAAAGTTTAAATGGCACAAAATAATAACAAAATATAACAATAACATTGTTTTCATCTGAAGTTAATAATGTTTTTGAAAGTTATTTTTATCGACGTTTAAATATCATGGAAGGCGCGGAATTAATATACTAACGAAAACACCACATGTGAGGCTAAGTGACATCATATCGGATAAGTTCTCCAAATTTTGTCATCTTGATAAATCCTGGTTGCTCATGACAGCATACATCTATCGTCCAATTTATCACAAAAATTAAGCAATGGAAAAAAGGCTTATATGAAAGTTGTATTAGAATTCATTATAAATTAATATCTGTATACTGGATTGTATTCTTTCCTCTCTTATACTGGGTTTTTTTTTTTGGGGGGGGGGGGGTTGTAATTTTTTTTTTATTGCTTCTAGAACTATTCCTCAAGTTAATCTAAAATTTATTGAAAACCTGTCATATGTAATATATCAAGGTCATGTTCACTGCCTGTCCTTTATATTCACCCTGGCTGGGGACAGGTCTTACTGTAACAGGGTTTCTGTGAATAAAAAATAAAAAATTAATACATTTTACTTTACTTTTTTTTAATAATATTTGATGTGCCTATATCCAATTAAGCTTCAAGCACATTGACCTGGGGATAATGCTGCAGCCTTGACATAAGGAATAATATTTATCTTTAAATTTACCTAATTTGTGATATCTCTGTTTTTGTTTCAGGATTGAGGATCTAATTGGCTACAACTGTGAAGACCTGATTGACAAGTCTCTGTACAACTACCATCATGCTTTGGACAATGAGATCGTTGAGAAGGCGTACAAGGATTGTGAGTTTGACAACCTATTTATATATAATACATTGCTTAATCTTCTAACTGCTGTCTATAGGACTTTATGCAAGCTGACACACTACTAACCACATGCACTTGGGGGGGGGGGGGGGGGGGGGCATTAAGAAACACCTGGGAATTTTTATTTGGAAAAGTGTTTAGCATGTATTTTCACTGGACAACAATGGTGGAACATTGCAGTCATTTTGAGGAATCAATAGCTGATTGTAACAGCTAATTTGATAATTTTTAAAAATGAATTTATTGAGACACAAAACAAAAACAAATTATTGTCAGTAAAACACAGTGATTGAAAATAATAGTCCTAAATACTGGACATCTGACCAAAAATGTATGTAAGTAAACATGACTTTATTTTTTTTAAATGGTAATTTTTAAACAACATTAACTGCTCTAAAAATAACATTAAAATGAAAAAAGTCCTCAAAATAATACTTAACTTTTAAATGTGAACACTATTTTATGTATATATACAAAATTTAAGTGAAGATAGGTGAGTAAAAGTTATATATTTGTACCTTCCCAATGTAATTTTTGTAAAAAATTAAGATGGAAAAATATCTCTTCATATTGTTCTAGTAATTAGTTTTCAGTGTTTTCAATGGTAATTATTAGAAGAAAACATCTTTGACATTGATATCATTCAGACTTGACTTCCTCTTTCTGTAACAAGAGATTTACAAAAACAGTGATTACTTTACATGCTGTTAAATTGCAAACAAGGTAAACTACTTGTTTTATTAATATAGCTTTTGTGGTAAATCTTATAATTAAAAAAAAAAAAATATTCTTTATATTCATACATAGATATTAGTTATGCATATTTAATGTCTTTATTTTAATTTTGTTGTTGTAATGTCACAGATTCCCTTAAACTTTAAATCAAATAACAGTATTGACTCTTTTGTTGTATTTAATTATGTTTTCTGTGTTATACGTTCATCTTTTGTATGGGAATTGGAACAATTTTATCAGAAAATGTGATAACTATCCTATTAAGTGTTGTGATTTCATGTGGATTATATGGTTCCAGTTGAACCTTTTTAATGTATTGACTGAAAATGAATCTACTGCTGCCTGTACATGATTGTCTTTCAGTCAGCTTTTCCATTATTCCCATGCCAGAGACCGGATTCAGGATAGACGTGCCCGAACCTTTTGTGGGATATGGGCATGTTCTCTCTCTCTCTCTCAATGTTACTCCACTCACTATTTTACCAGTGGATGAGAAGGCATTTTGATTTTATATTGATAAAAAAGGAAGAAAGAAATGTTTTATTTAACAATGCAGTCAACACATTTTATTTACGTTATATGGCGTCAGACATATGGTTACGGACCACCAAGATATTGAGAGAGGAAACCTGCTGTCACCATTTCATGGGCTACTCTTTTCAATTAGCAGCAAGGGATCTTTTATATGCACCATCCCACAGACAGAATAGTACATGCCGTAGCCTTTTGTTACACCAGTTGTGCACTGGCTGGAATGAGAAATAGTCCAATGGGTCCACCGACGGGGATCGATCCTAGACCGACCATGCATCAAGCGAACGCTTTACCACTGGGCTAAGTCCTGCCCACTAAAAAAGGAAGAAAAATATTAATTTTGTTTGCAAAAAAAAAAATAGACTTAATCCTTTTTCAAAATGGGTAAGATGAAAGGAATGTTCTAATCAAATTATGAGGAAAAACATTTTTCTGCTGTAACTACAGATTTGAATTTGTTTTCATTGGGTGGGGGTTGTTTTTTTGGGTGGAGGGTTGAGGTGTGGCTTTAAAAACAAAATATTGGCTAATTCAGACAGGTGGGTAATATTTACCTCTCAGTCGACTCAAGTGGCATTTCAAAAATATACTGATGGGGAAAAATAAGGGAACAGATAAATACTCAATTTAAATAGTAACAGAAAATATTGACTGTAATCACAGTAGTATCATGAAGTTAACCATGTTACTGGCAGTCAATCCCACAGTACCGACTTTCAGTCCCTCGTTACGTCTTTATCGTTTACAGCTATAACTACTCTGGTAGTAAATTCAATTTTGTCTCAAATATCATGTGTTCCCTTGTTTTTATTTGTTATCCTGCAACCACTGCTTCTATGATGACCAATTAAAGCAAACATATACTAGCAGATTATGATTTTACCGTCATGCATAACTACATTACAAAATCATTTGATGTCTATGTCATCAACAGAAATAATAGCTTTTCACTTTAATTTTTATGGACTGCAGGATAAACATAATAACTATTTAATGCCATAGGATATTGACTTTATCCTGTTTAGGCGAAATGGGACATTTCCCATTCCTATCTTTACAGGATAAAGCTGATATCCTACGTCATTAACTAGTTATTCTTTACTTCTATCAGTAGATTTCAATAGAGAATAATACATGAGTTGCCATTGGATACCATTTATCTTACGAGTTGTTTTAAAATGTATCTAACGAGCAAACGCAAGTTTGATACGTTTTTTAAACAACAAGTTGTGATATAAATGATATCTAATGGACATAAATGTATTATTCTATTTCTTACATATCCTCAAAAACAAGGTTTTAAGCAAAATTTTACATCTTTTTTTCACTAAAAGTTATTTACAGCCCTTGTACTTATGCATCACAGACAAATGATTGTCAGGTTAACTATACATCACAGTGTAATCGATTTTGATTGTGCTGTGTTTTTTTCTTGGATATATGGCATTGGTGACCTGGTCATTATCTAGTAGCAGCCAGTCGTATGTCTTGAAATTGTTAACACATGTACATAAAAATAACAAATGATGATGTCACCAACGGATGTGTAAGAAACTAGTTTAGTGACCTATTTTGATGTGAATAATGATGATAGAGTACTATTTAATATTTTCTTGTTTTTCCAAGTGTTTGCTAAGGGTCAGATAATGACTGGACAGTATCGCTTCCTGGCGAAGGGAGGAGGCTATGTGTGGGTGATCACCCAGGGAACAATCATCTACAACAACCGCACTCAGAAACCGCAGTGGGTCGTCTGTGTCCACTACATTATGAGGTGTGTAGCTTTCAACATTACTTATTTTAAAAATTTAACCATGATGACAGTGAGTCTGAAAAGAATGTAAAGAGATAGTCCTGTTTGAAAATGTTACCCTTACATTTAAAAGTCCAGGCAAAAGACTTTCGTTTAGTCTCCAGTATTTATAAGCTAGTTGTATGAGTGAGCTTTTGAGCTTTGAGTTTTGACAAAGTTTTATGGAAGCTGGTCCAAAAACGTATATGATTCTAAAAGGGGCTAATTAAGAAATTATTGCAGTAATGGAAGTGGAAGCCATTTTTTTTATTTTATTTTTTTAAATATGTATTATATGAAAAATATTTTTAAAAACACAATTAGGCTTTAGTTACATTTTTAAAAATACCAGCAATCTCAAAACACACTTAAAAAAATTGTTCTTTAATTATGTGATCATTTCTGGAATAGATCCAGATTTGCAAATTTAAGTTCAAAACTTGTTGTGGATTTGTATGAACGACATGATTAGCTAATGTACCTTTGGGCTTGCAGGGAAAGGACCCAATATGGTAAACTTAGCACCATTTTAACTCTAAAGAAGAATGTTAATACTAAAATATTTGCTTTTACTACAGTGCTGTTGAAGAAAGGGACACAATCCTGTCTGAGGTGCAGCTTCCATCAGCGAAAGAACTACTGCCATTCAATGTGGAACTGGTCACCGACAAGATATTTGTTCCAAAGACAAAAGACATGGATGAGGGATTCTACCTTCCACAGGACCTCAAGAGCCCGGTTACCTGTAAGACTCTTCACAAGCTGATACTGTCATCTAAAACTCTTCATTTGTGCAGACATAGGCGTACAGGCTCCCATTTTTATAGGGGGCTGGCTTTTGCCGAAATTAAACGAAAATGCCCGAATCTGAATAACAAAATTTATTCATATTAGCATCACTACTAAACAGCTATATATTGGGTTGCAAATGTATCATTATGCATTTTTACATGAATTACAACTAATTTTGAGGGTAGAATGATAGAAATACATGGTAAAAAGGTCTCAGATTAGCACATTTTGCCCAAAAATCTGTATAATTTTTGCCCAAATTTGAGATTTTGCTCCAGCACAAGGGAGGCAGTTAACCCTGCTCCCTGTCTTGTACATTTATGTGTGCAGGAAAAACGTGTGATGCAGAGAGATGGAGGAAGCATATTGATTTGCTTAACTGTTGGACAGCCCCAATATTGTTGCTGAGATAATGTTTTGAATGTTTAAACCAAATAAGATTTTTTTTTACATATCTATATCATATATACATGTTGCCATGTGCAAGTATGAAGGTAAATCATATTACACAGTATAGTAAGATCTCTTGATAACCTGTTTATTAACGCATTAGTGCAGGGTTTGAATTTTACCATGACACCAACAACTGACGCATGGTTGCCCTCCTTACATGCCATTGTGTCTGAAAATTGGATGTTATCAATGGCAAAAAAAAAATACTGTGGTGAGAAAACTTGATAATATGTAAGTTGCCTTTGTACCCCTCTTTTGAAGGAAGAGTTTGCTTTGGTGCCCCTCCAACTTAGCTTGGTGCCCTCATTTTTGTTTTTAAACCAAAGGCAACTCTCTGCTCCCAATTAAAATTCAACTCCTGTGTGTAAATTCAACATTTAAACATGCCTTTCCTTTGGACATTTCAACTGTTCTTCAAAGAACTCAGTGTTTTAATTTTTATAATGTCTTTTTTTTATTCATATACACAAAAAAGTAATTGGAATTAATAATATATTAAATTTTTTATCGTAGAAAATGTATGTTTGAGTGTTCTGCTTCAGAGTTTCTAAATGATGTTTTGTTGTCTGATCACTAGTGGAAGAACCAGAGGACCTTGACTACTTGGCACCAAATGCTGGTGAGGGATGTGTACCACTTGGCTTCCCTACTCTGGAGCAAGGTAATGTTCTGTTTATTGTACAGAAATAGTTCATTAGTCCCTTACCAGATCAACCGGAGGGGACGATAGTTTTATCTCTGTCCTTCTGTCTGTTTGTCTGTCTGACTGTCTGTCTATTCCACATATAGTTTCTGTATGTTTTTTATTTTTTACAATGCTTCAAGATATTGATCTGAAATGTTGTGTATAGTTTTATTATGTACTGATTCGGATCAAGTTTGATTTTCGTGGTGATTTAACCGGCGTCGTGGTTAGGCCATCGGTCTACAGGCTGGTAGGTACTGGGTTCGGATCCCAGTCGAGGCATAGGATTTTTAATCCAGAAACCGACTCCAAACCCTGAGTGAGTGTTCCACAAGGCTCAGTGGGTAGGTATAAACCACTTGCACCGACCAGTGATCCATAACTGGTTCAACAAAGGCCATAGTTTGTGCTATCCTGCCTGTGGGAAGCGCAAATAAAAGATCCCTTGCTGCCTGTCATAAAAGAGTAGCCTATGTGGCGACAGCGGGTTTCCTCTAAAACACAGTGTCAGAATGACCATATGTTTGACATCCAATAGCCGATGATAAGATAAAAAATCAGTTTGCTCTAGTGGCGTCGTTAAATAAAACAAACTTTACTTTTTCATGGTGATTTACTAATTTGTGATAGAATTATGGCCTTTGATAAAAATATTTGTTTCTAGACTTTTTATTCCACAGTGTCTCAAGATATTGAGATGAAATTTTGTGTATAGCTTTGTCGTGTACTACTGTTACAGATCAACTTTGACTTTTATGGTGATTTATTAATTTTTCATAGAGTTCTGGCACTTGAAGTTAGGAGATTTAAAAAAACAATTTGGGCCCAGTAGAATTATTATTGTAATATTGTTTAAATTTTGTTTTATCATGCAGTACCCATTAGTGTTGTAAACTGGATAAAATGTTATGATTTACTATCCAGATATTTATATATTTCCAATAGTCAATACATCAGGGACCATGAAACTAGAAGGGAAGTGAGAGTGTAGTGAATTTGGTTGTACTTAATTTTGAAAAAATGGTTGATCAATGCTCAAGAAACTTCATTAATCAGATCACGATTGCTCATTGTTTAATGCAACTTTTGAGCAAAATTCTAAAGAATTTTATACTGGATGGAATGAGAAAGTTGTTTTTATCATCTATACAGTTTATTGTATTTTTTTGCAAGTCACAAAGCAAACTTCAGTTTGTGGTTTTGAAACCATCATACTTATTAACCTTGAAATGTAATAAACAAAATTTAAAAAACCCCAATAAAATTATACTTATCTTTTTCAAAATATGTCCATAATGTGTTTGCTGTTGTGTACTCTTACACTTCATTGAACAGGGCTTTTTTTTTTTTTACTATGCTTCGAGATATTGATCTGAAAGTTTGTGTATACCTTTATCATGTACCGATTCAGATCATTTCTTGTGTAGATTTTGTTTATCTTTTTCTAAATAAAGTTGTTTTTGTTTTGCTAGTTTTGATGTATGGACAAGGCTGCAAGAAGAAACTTCTTTCTCCCACCACGTTGAAGGAGGAGCCTGGTACCAGTATGCACACTGTATGCAGACAAAAGGAAATGATTTCCAGCACTGCGACAACTCCAGAACCGCAGTCTCCCCAGGCATGTTAAACAATCGGCTTTTTAAAGTTGATGTCACTGCTTGAGTTCTGAATATCTGAACCAGCACCAGCATATAGCGGGAAGCAGGAACTCTATTAACGTGCTCATATCCCAGGTCTGATCTCTGACCCAGTGCTTGAACCTTAATTGGATATAAGCACGGAAATAAGTTGAAATGAAATATTTAACCACAAAAGTAGTTAGCAAAAAGGTGTTTTTGTGGGAAAATAAATGAAATAATCAACCCCTTTCATTATAATAGTATGTTTATTATACTAGTAAATTTTACTCGCTATTTGATTAAGGTTAGCAAAGATGACCAAACATTGTTTACATATCCATAATGTGTTTGTTGTCATAAATTGAGAGAAAATATTGTTCAAATTTAAAAGATGAGAGTAAAATGTACCATCCATCAAATATAACATAAAATAAATTATTATTAGATATGTTCTATATATTGTGTACTAGGGCAAAACAAAGTGCCAGAATGTCATGTCATTGACTGTAAATACTGGTATATGTATTAAAAATGTTTTGTATTTATTTACTTAACTAATCAATTTCTTAATTAACAGTCAAGTACATGTAATGATTACCTGTGTTTGTTATTGATTATAGAATATTAATAATGCAGAGGAATACTTTGTTCTTTAATAATCAGCAAACATTTTTTTTCTCTTAATTTCTTTTAATCCCACTGCCTCCTTTCCTTTTCTCTCCTTTGAATTCCATCTCATTTCTTCCCGACCATCTTCCTATCTTTCAACTTCTTTCACTGTCCACCTCCACACCCCAGTCCCCGTCTCTCCAACTGCAGCCAGTAAACACTAAATCTCAACTAATATTTTGACATGTTCATACACAGAGTGGTAAGCTTACATTAGATGGTTGTTTTCTGTCATATTTTTCAGCAGCGTGTGTACACACCTTTTTGATAATTTCTTTTTCTTTCTTTTTGTAATGTCTTCCAGATGAAGAGCCCTGAGGAATACACAACCCCTGCCAACATGATTGATGTGAACAACATGGATCAGTTTTTCTCAGTTATCGACCCAAGTGCCAAGGATGAAGCTGAGGCAGCAAAGGTAAGAGGAATAGTTGGACTGAGAATTTTATTTGACAGAATCTAGTTTAGTCGGTAGAGCGCTCACCCAAGGTGCTTGCATCATAGCATTAATCCATCTCATTGGAACCATTTTCTGATTGGAGTTTGCCCCGTCTCAGCCAAAGCACCACGACTTGTATTTCAAAGGCTACTGTATGTGCTGTCCTCTCTGTGGAAAAGTGCATATAAAAGATCCCTTGCTGCTAATGAAAATATGTAGCGGGTTTCCTTTAAGACTACGAGTAAAATATTACAAAATGTTTGACATCCAGTAGATGATGATTAATAAATATGTCTGCTCTAGTGGTGTTGTTAAATAAAACTAACTTTTGAGAATTTTATGACCATAAAACAGATTTTGTATACAACGTGTCTTTGAAGCAGCATTTGAAATATTAAACAATGGCTCTTTGTCTTTTAACATTTATGGCCTCAGATTTCTCATTTCAGACACCTTAACACATTTTTACTAATGTAGATAAATGATGGTGTTCTCAATCTATTGTTATTATGTGATGCATAAGTTTCAAAATTTTATGTAACCTCATTTAATGTTGGTTGAATGCACTTTAAACTATATTCTTGGGTCATTGTTCTGATTTAATTACAGTTTCACTGTTCAAAGTGTAATAACTTTATCTTTTTATATGCTGTTCAGTGAATATTCAAATCATACAGGTATATTAAAGATAGTAGCAGTTGATTTAGTAGTACCGGTACATTGTAATTAACTAATAGGTTTTTTTTATTGATTAATTTTTGTCACCTTGATGAACTGAAAGGCAGACATAGGTGTTAATCATTTAGTTTAATGTTTAACTTGATGTTAAGTTTTTACATAACTTAGTGCATGTCAAAGTAATTCAGATAGAGCTAGATTAGTCATGAGTCACGTATCACAAATTTCTTTTATAAAATTATTTTTCTTTCTTTTTTTTTCTTCAAATTTAACATACATTGAGATGAACATCCATGTTTGCAGCCATGAAGAACACGAAATTGGTTAATGGCAGAATTTTTCTTTGTTGACATGACAGATGTTTTCTTTTTCAGAACATTGATATGAGCATGCGAGCTCCATTTATCCCGATGACAGCTGAAGAAGATTTGTGCCTGATGCCGCCAAGTGAGACACTGTATTCAATGAACACTGATTTTGACCCTGGGTTAGTTGATTTTCTATTAGCCTTTCAGTGTGTATGATTTAAATATTTTAAATTTTCATTTAAATGTTTTTAGTTTCAATAATTGTATTCATAATTAATATCTGATGGCACTAGCAAATCGACCTATTGCAGATAAGTATGAACGACACCAAATTTATTTATGGCATGAAAGACGATTTCATTCTATGGAATTCTTGTATTTTGAAGAATGTATTATCTAACTAACACATAAACAGTTTGCAAGCTAAAAGGTACTATTTTTATATACCATACTCATAAAAAGTGGAGGTAGCATTTTGGGGCTTTAATATATTAAAAAGGGTGCCTGCGAAGTCAAACACTTAGGATTTTTTTCTTTTTCTTTTTCATTCCAACCAGTGCACCACAACTGGTCAAAGGCCATGGTATGTGTTTTCCTGTCTGGTTGAAACTACATATAAAAGATCCCCTTTTTACTACTGGAAAAATGTAGCAGGTTTCCTCTAATGATTACGAGTCAGTATTATCAAATGTTTGACATCCATTAGCCAATGATTAATTAATCATTGTGCTCTAGTGATGTTGTTAAACAAAACCAAATCTTTTACTTTGTTTTTCAGACTGTTTGGCAAGACTGAGACCGTGTTCATGCCTAAATCTGCCTTGTTTGAGTTCCCTCCAGCAGCACCACAACCCAGCGTACATGAAATGATAGAAGGCAGCACAGTTGTCCAGAGCATTGAGCGACCTGCCGACAAGAAGTACCAGCAGGTTAAACGGCCACTCGACATGAACAGTTTAGAAAAGGGGCCTCCTGTTTCGAAAGTCATGAAGATGAACCTGCCTCCAGCATCACAAGACTTGAATTCTGGAGGTGGGTACAGAACAGAACTTCATTAACACTCGGGCATTCTTACATAATCCAAATGACAAAACTGTTGTCCACAGTCAAGACCATATCTATGCAGAATACTAAGAAATAAACTTTCATTTCATTTTAACTTGATTTCCGTGCTTATATCCAGTCACAGTTAGTAGTCAGTTTTAAGTGGTTAGAGAGAAAGAGTAAGATTTCAGTATAGTGGCCATGCACTTCCCCACTGGGTTGGATGCGAACCCAGCACCTACCAGCCTTATGCCCAATGCTTTAATCGTTACACCACCAAGGCTGGTAAACATCAAAGACTGTTAGTGCAAGACACATTATTTCATGCAAACTGTTGTTGTGTCATGCAAATTTAAATTAAACACAATCTGAACGACAGAACCATTATCCACGATCAAGCCCATATATCTGCACAATGCCAAGTCGAATAGGTATTTGGCAAAATTGATTCCATGAATTTCTGTCTAGTGCCTCATCTATAGGAAGGACAGCCATTACCAAGGGGATCCTTTACTGGACAGTAAATCCTTCCTGCACTGCTTAGAGGACTGCCACTTTCAGACTAAATGTTTAAATGGTGGACTGCTAAGTTTTAAAATTAACAGTTGCAAATTGTTTCAAAAACATTTCTAGATGGATTTTGGACAAATGATCATTTATAAAATCAGTTTGTTTAAAATGTATCAATGTAGTACAAAATATTATATTAGTACATGTGTTACAATTAGGTTACTTACCAGTCATACAAATATAATACAGGAAGGAAATGTTTTATTTAACGGCGCACTCAACACATTTTATTTACGGTTATATGGCGTCAGTATTATAATACATGTAACCAAACAATCAGTTGTAGGCAAACAATGAATTACTGAGGTAAAAATAATGTGAACCGATTCCAGGTGCCAATGTCTACTGTGTCATCCTCCCTCCAAAAAAACAAAAAAACACATTTTCTATGTTATTCATGATCCATAAAAATTAAGACTTAGAAACCTATCTTGAATTTTAGTTTTGTTACCTAAAAGGTAATCTATGGTGTTTTATTTATAAGTAGATTTAATCTGTCTTGACTAATTCTTTAGTAAGAAGAAATAAATGTACTTTATTAAGCTGAAACCAATGTCATTTATTTTCTTGTAGGTATGGCATCAAAAGACAGTGTCTTGCTTAACTTATTATTGACTGGAGAAGATCGTAATCATGGCTACAAAGTTAGCTCCCTTCTGCAAGGTGGTAAGCAACAGGTAAGCCAAAATGGTTGATGTTTTTGTCTCCTTTCCATGTTTGACACCCAATAACCAATGTAGATTTTTGTGCTGGGGTGTCATTAAACATTTATTTAATCATTCCCTTCTATGGACGTTCAAGCCACCAAAACAGAAATGTTCATTTGTATCAGAGATGTCAACTTTGTGTGTTTATATCTATGTTATAATTTGACAGTCATAGACACACTAAAGAAACATTGACAGTGAGTAGATATAATTGAAAATGTTAAAAGTAACTTTTATTAAAGTATTGTATAGAATTTTAAGCTTAGTTATGATAATTTCATCTTTTGTTTTTAAATGAATATCACTACCTCGTCACTTATACTTGAAATGATGAGATTATATTTAACTTTTTTTTTTAAATATGTGAACATTTCTTTTCCCTTCCCATTCTATACAAATGAAATATATTAAAATTTCTCTTCTGTTATTTAATTATAGAATTTATATACATGAAATAACTTCGTTTATTACCCATATGGTTAAAAATATCTTGGTACTTATCAAAGTGATACATACCACTTGGTGTTATGCCAAGTGGGACGTAACACTTTGATGTCATTGATTGTCGCACTACAACCTCACAGGAACGTCAAACAAGTTGAATGATAAAAATTAAAATCAATTATGGGTAATAAATAGGATATTAAATTCGCTACCATTTCGTATCATGTTTATGCCTCGTGTGAAATAATTTTCATTGTCATTCGCTAAAGCTTGTGACCATTGAAAATTATTTCACTCAGGACATAAACATGATACGAAATGGAAGCTTGTTTAATATGCTCTAATTATTAGCAGGAATATTTACTATATGTCAAGAAATAATGAGAGATTGTTTTCTTTTTCCGTTCATAAATGATCCAGTTGATGTCAACATCTCAATCGATGCTGTTGCCATGTCTGACGAATCACGACTGCGAGGTGAACGCCCCCACCTCCTCCCACTCTAATCTCCTGCAGGGCCAAGATCTCATCCAGGCACTCGAACAGTCGCATCCAAGACGCACCAGCATCAGCGGAAAAGTGTGAACACAATCCCAGTATACTTGACAGAGACGCAAATATATATATAGTTCTTAGATATAGATTGACTGTAGGTTGGCTCACCTATCATGGTATTTTTGAGATTTGTCAACATTCACTTAGTCCAGCATAAATATAGTGAATTATTGTGGTAACATTTTTGTCTATTATTACTGAATTATCTTTGATTGTGTTGATCCTATTGTAATGTTTTAACTTTTGTTTTTAAATTTGACTTGTGTTGGAGAGCTGTGTTATAATTGGTTGGGAATTATCATGCACATTTGTTACACATATTGATATTTGTACAGCCATGACAACTGTCTGACTACTACAAAAGCATAAATAGACGAAACTCCTAGAAATTTTCATGTTCATTTATTTTTTATTTTAATTTTAGTTTTTTGGACAGATTATTTTAAAGTTTATTGATCCTTATGTTTTGTAATACATTTATTACTAGATTTGTTTTGTTGTGAATACTAAAATTTTAATTTTTAAATGAAATCACAACTTTCAAAATTTAAGTGTTCTACTTGTATATGTTGTTTTGGGCACTTGTTATATTTATCACATTGATAGTGAAATAGTTTGACAGTTGTCACGTTATTGCTGAAAACATGCAAGTATATCTAGTTGTTTAATCCATATGACACTCATACTTAATCTTTATAACATTTATCTGGTTGCATGGTCTATAAGATGACTTGTGACCTAACATATTTTTACCATATGACAACAGTACAAAAACTTTTTTTTTTGTATAATATATTTTTGCATGTACATACATATAGACTTTAAAATGTGTCTCATTACCAAATTGTTATAGGCAACTTTTACGGTGAAACTTCAAAACAGAACCTCTATTAAATCAGAATTTCCTCTAAATCTTCTCTAAATCTTCTCTAAATCTGTCCTTTTTCACAGTCCCATGAAGTAGTGATCTTCTATTGCTAAATGCACCCATGATAACCAGAAACCCCTCTGAACACCAAACCTATTATTTGGTCTCTAGCATCAGTTTTACCTCTGAAAATTTAACACTGTGTAGCAGATACACAACATATATGTGCGAATGTCTGATGACATCTGTTAGTGCTAATGCTGAAATAAAAGTCCCTAGAATGTAACATTTGAGTGAGAAAGTGCTGAAGGGTTTTAATGATTGAGAGCTGGGAGGTTGTTTTGTCAAACCAGCTTTATTTTAACAACTGGTGTCTTGTTTTGTATGTTACATTTTGTTTTAATCGACCGCTGATGGCTCATTATATATTTTGTGACAGATTTAATGCTATTGTATAGTAAATTATAGCAGTATGTGAAATTTTTGTACATAACTATGATTCAATGTTTTTGTCTAAATTGAGGGGATTGTAATGCTGTATTTTATCATTTGTGGATGTTAATGCTGGTCTGCTGTCACAAATTGAGTTTTATTTACCAGTGATGTGACTGTAAAACCAGCATAACATTTATAAATGATGAAACACAACATAGTTATCTCCATTCTAATTCAATAAATGCATTTTATTAAAATTGTTCATGTAAGTATTCATTTTTCAGAAAGAACACAACATTAACAAAAACCTGGTCACTAAATTGTGTTTCAATCATCGGCCTTATAAAATAATTATTGTGCAAACAAATAAAAAACCCATATTTTTATCTGTAGTGCAACTGTTGCTCCTAATTTTATTTTTGTAATTTATTGTTTTAGTAATAACATCGTCAACCATAAATACTGATTTTAGTTAATCTGAACACTTATCGCAACAACCGATTGTGCTGATTCATACTTCAGCAATCCTGTCAGCATGACACAAACACTTATGAACAGAATTTAGATCATTTAAACTGTTTGAATATGTGCTATGTAAAATAGGCTTTTGGGGTCTCCCCATAATTTTAACACATTAATGCTAATTTTACATTATATGGAGATTGAATGAGAATGAGCATTTCTTTTTATAGTTTAAAATTAAGATATTATAGACTGGGAAATCTACAGTTTATGTTAATTTTCAAAAATACTGAAAAAAATTATTTGGAGAAAATAATAAAAAGTGATGTTTCTCAGTATTACATCTGATTATCAAATCAAACTATAATCAGATATGTATTTATAAATTTTTGCCATTCTTTGAATCTCAGGACTAAATAAAGAAACTATTAACAATCTTTTGTAAATTGATAGTAGATTTGAATTACTATATATATATATATGTATTATTAGAGCAGGGTTTCTACCAGAGGGTAAAATGGGTATGGCGCCATACCCAGATTTTTTTGCAATTTTGTTTGAAAAAGATAACCTTTTAACAAAATTAATTACTCTTGTCAGTAATGTATGATTTTCTTAACCCTAACCCTAAATGTAACCCATTTTCTTTCTGGGTTAGGCCCCCCACACCCCCTTTTGACTGTGGTTGCATTCAATTCCATAGTGCCATACCCAAAAATTTCTTTCTGGTAGAAACACTGCAGAGGTACAAAAAAATATTCAGGCATGGTTCTACAATTTGATTACCTGTTTGGCTTTATTGTAATTGTTTTTAAATTGTTCTATATAACTTGTGCACATAATTAAAGTCATAATATGTGTATTTTAAGCTGTTGTTTGATATTTTATATGAATGTCAGACTTATTTTGTTTTCTATGTGAAAGTTTTTAATGACATGTTATTCAGTGTCCTACAGAATTTCTTGGGTTTGAACATTTTGTGCCTTTATTGAAAAAAAAGTGGTTCATCTCAAAAGACCTTACAAATGTACCTGTTTGTATAATTTGTTTTGACACCAATTATCTATATAAAAGTTATGATGAAGGTTGATTACAAACTTTCATTTAATATTCATTCCCCCTTTTCAGTTGCAGTAAAAACTAAAATCTTTATTAAGGCAAATAAACAAAATCATTTTGAATTATTTAGAATTTTCTGCCTCACAAAATTTGAAAATAAAGAGGGATTATCTTTATTTACCTTTTTAAAAGGATATTTCCCTTAGGAATGTTGCTTGTATGTATTTATAAAATCTTCTCTTTTTTTTAAAATTAATTTCAAGCATGTTTACTTAAAATCATCTCGGTGAATATAAAAATCTAGTAAAAATAAAAGTAAAATCATACTCCATAACTGTGGGTTTTGTTTTAGCAAATAGGTCCTTTGTATAAGACATACTAGTAACATACAGAACTTTGTTCAAATGCTAACATATGATAAATAAGAATCCGACAGCATACTATGGGTATTTAGAATTTAAAAACTTAATTTCTTGTTCCATTTTGAGGGTACTGATAGTCATAATATTGATTTTTATACCAAATTATTCCTTATTGTGACCAACAGAACTATAAGTATAAGGTAAAAAAAATATATAGCTGGTCTCTGTTCTGCACATGCAGCGATTTTGACCCTCATGTGTCAACATTTAAAAAAAAACCCAGCACAATCTATTGAGGAAATGAATTATTTTTAAAATAACTTCATAAGCTTGTGTTCATCATTAAAAACAGTAGCCCATGTAGTGGCGACAGCGGGTTTCCTCTCAAAATCTGTGTGGTCCTTAACCATATGTCTGATGCCATATAACCGTAAATAAAATGTGTTGAGTGCGTCGTTAAATAAAACTTTTTTTTTTTTTTTAAAGCAAGCACTCAATGCTGGCTTTGACCATTGGCTATCTTTATATTATATGTAAAAACAGGTTCTGTTGTTCTGAATGAGTAGCAGGGCTTGTTTTTAAAGCATTTTGAGGCAAGGTCATAGTCATAAAAGTTGCTTTGGAAAATTTTAATGAAAGCATGTAGGGTTTGAGGAGAACATAAAAAAAAAAAATATAACCCTTTTCTGTGCAGTTTAATCCATCCTTTTCAAAAACAACCACACACACATACACAATTTTCACCACAATTCTGGAACTTTGGTCTGACCAGAGACCAACTATATACATTTGTGTTGGGGGGGGGGGGGGGGGGGGGGGGCGGGGGGGGGGGGGCTAATGTTTTTACAGAGAAAAGCAATATTCTACAAGGAGATCATTCCCACTTACAAAAGAGATGGCTACAAATGTAACACATGACAATAAATATTGATATAGCTGAAAGTATAAATCATCTGACTTTTACATTGTGAATTAGCTTGAGGTCCAAAAGTCGGGATATAATAAAACACATTTATCAATAATGCTATTTGATGTTCAACAATCTAATACAGTGTAAAATACCATTCAGCATTTACATTCAGCAAACTGAACAGTTAATAAAATGAATCTTTTTGTAGTCTTTTAAGTTCTGAACATTTTACTTGCCATTCATGTCTTTGATGAAGAGATTTAGCATAAGTTTAAAATTTCAAGTAAAAAAGAGACTCTTATAATTATACGGAAAAGGGATGTGTTTTTTGTGGAAGGTTAAATATATGGCATAAATATAAAAATTAATTTTTCATTAATAGTGTTACATATTTTATTATAAAATTGTTTTTGAATTTGTAAATTATTAATATATAGATACATGTATTAGAATTGTTACCGGTAGTAATTTTCTTTTGTAGCAAAAAAACACACATTTTAAACACACATTTCAGCAGTCATCTTTTTGTACAGTAATATGTTGTACAGATTATTTTCAATAAAGAATATTCATTGCATGTTGATCAAATAATGCTTGTTACATTTTTCTCGATAATAGTGCTATTTTCTATTTATGTTCTTTTGTGTCCGTTCTTTGTCATTGATGCATTGGAAAATGCATTTGTCTTTTTCTTAGCATTAGAGTTTAATACAGCAATTTATATTTTGTTGCCTTTTACACATTGTATTATATTTCATTTAATCATGTTCCTAATGACTGATTATTAACATGCTGTGCGTCTTTGCTACTTATATCGTAGTAAAAGGTATTTTTTCTCCTGAGGCACTTGACACATACACTAAAAACATTTACCTTACCTTTTAGTTTATGAAAAGCAATTTAAAAAGTAATAATAAAGAAATTATATATAATGTTGGTACATTGAAAGAAACTCTTTTTTTTCTAATTTAAATACAGGTGTTTGGAAAAAAACGTGTTTTGCTTTTAAATATTTGTAAAACTGTTTTACTTAATAGTAACAGTTTATTGTAATCAATGTTATTAAGATATAATTATGCTTATTATATTTTATACCATGCACTAGATACATAAAAAAGTACATGTATTTATTGTTATTAAATAAATACAGTGAAAGGTGTTTAAACTATGAGTAGGATATACCTAACATATTATACTAGGTGATGATACTTACTGGTTAATAACATTTCTGATTGGACTGGTCACCAAATCCATTAATCAATAGTTTTATTTAATTTGCTTTAATAATTCACCAGAACTTGAAAAATATATTGTAAATTTTATTGCATTAAAAGATGACACATTTGTAAAAGTAAGTGGAATTATTAAGAAAACATGCTAAATTTGAGGGCCTTAATTTTTTATTTTTTATTTCGCAATCAGAATTTGATTTTGAAATATGTTTTCAGACAGCTATGTTTCCACAAGGTTTATGAGGATGGCAAGCAAACAAAGTATGATGATGCACAATTTTAGGGACCTTTTTCTTGATGGACTGTTGTTAACAAATAGGTTTTTAAGGATATAACTGGGATGGGCTATGGTTTGCCTGTGACCTGGCAGAAGCACTCTGTTAGGTATATATTTTATACAGTTTTATCTAGGTTTTTATTAGAAATTATAAACACTTTTTTGTACCATAAGTAAAATGCAATCATATTAAAATTCATTTCCCAATTCTCATGTCGAACACTTTTCATTGTGTTTTATTTTAAATTGTAAATAATACCAATAGTGAATTACGCACAAATTTGCATGTGGAATTTTTTTTGAGTGTATTTTGTAAAAAAAGCAAACAAACAAAAAACATTTATATATAATAATCAAGTATAATTTTTATGCTAGTCTTAAAGTTTACTTTATTGAAATTTTCTTGAGTGACAGATTCTGCTGTGATGTGTACCCAAGTAAATGGCATTCATATTGGTTATGGCTAAACAATAGCAATACTATGATGTACAAGTCTTCACATCCCAGCATAAAGTGGCATAGATGCAGTTGCATTTTGCTTCATCCAATACTGCATTACTGATGGGCACCAAATTCATAAGAATTCTATTATTTATGGGGCACATGCAATCAAACAAATTATAATAGTCAGCTGACTAATTTTACATTAAATTTTATAGCTATTAAAATGTCAGATCTACAATAACACATCTAGATTCCTGCCTCAAATTTTATTGGTTTGGTGACTTGTGGCATACAGTTACTTTAAAACATCTTTCCTGATGGTTTTCCATGTTTACCAGTTGTGCAAATTAAGTCATGCTCTGTTTTATGTAAAAGGCCATTCAAAGATCAAGGTTTTACTGAGGAGAGTATCCCTACACATCCGTATATTTTGAACTCAAACAACCAACCTCCTGTCAGATATATTTTCATTTGGTCTGTCATATCCTGATAATATGAGTTCAACTTTAAGTTTTTTCTGTGTCCTGATAAGAAAAATGCTTATTTGATCTACCATTGATCAATATTTTATATTTTATTTTCTTTAGATTATAATCCAAAAAGCTGGCTTATTCAGTGATATTACAAGAGAGGACAATCTATACAGTGTGCCAAGACTTGAATCTAGACTATTAACTGTATGCATTTTATATGGCAACAGTGTAGACTTTAAGTTTGAGTAACAGTCCAGATTTATTTTTATCAGAACTATCTCAGCAACACCTTGTCATATGTCATGACATGAGGTAAACGGCTATTAAACATTGGTTGTATTGACACATGCACAAACAAATGTAATATGCCAAAAAAAGGTATTAAAAAAAAAAAAAGTTTGATAAATGTTAAACGCACAGTAGCTTAACACTGTCATTGAGGAGCAATGTGTAATAATACATGTACATTCAAATTGTATACAGCTGGTATAATATCAGTCGTTTTGTTTTTGTTTTAGGTCCTCTGTCATTGTGCTAACATTTTGATATGCCACAGAGGTTGGCATTTGTTTCTGGTATTCATAACAGTATCATGTTACTGGTATTGTCATTGTCGTACTAATGGTATTATTGTTATTATAGAAATTAAAAAAATATATCTTAAAAATGTTTTGTGTATTTTCAAATGCATATCGTTTTTCTAATAATAATAATTAATACTAGTAACTGGGCCTCAGGGTCATTTTTCTTTTTGTACATAGGATATTGAAATTCTAGAATAACTATTAGGAAACCATACATCATCAACAGTAAATGAAGACAGTTTGACAAGCAAATAATGTTTGGATAAATGCACGCGCGCGCACACACACACACACACACACACACACACTCGTAGACACACATACACAACACACATGCTAAAATTTAACCTTTTAAAAACTGATGCCCCAAAAAGATACCCTATTAACAACTAGTTCTATACAGTATTCTGTGTTGTAAAAACCAGAAAATCACATTTCAACTAAAATATATAAACATGTCCTGTTCCCCAAGATATCACTAGAAAACTGAATTCATGCACATCATGCCTTGTGTGTGTCTTAAATTTTGAACCAAGATTACTATGTAGGTAGTACCAAACCAAATAACTTCTGACTGGGTCACTTTTGATAGCGAAGTGAACACCACGAGTCCTGTGATTGGTGATAAATGTGAGTGTTTTGGTTGTAAAAAAAAAGAAGTTTCATCTGGGCAAAATATGTATGCAATTTTATTTCATCTAGTACCACTGTGTCAAGTCATAGACGCTACCCGTTATCTCAGAAATGAGCAGCTTGACCCTCATTTTTTTCTGATTCACTTTGAGGGTAAGGTGTGGTAGTATTTATATCTGTGGCGTTTATGTCGATTGATACGCAGCAGGTATGAGTTTTAGCCACATATGTTACTATTTTCATCTATGGTATTTGATTTGGTAGTATACACCCTAAATACGTTTGTTGAACAGCATCTCGTTACCAATTATTTATCTGTTGACACATGCTTTAAACTACGTTTCATAAATCAAAAGAAAAGTTATCAGTATTTTGTCTTTAAAATGTCGATATAGTCCGGGGAAAAATTTACCTGTGACGATGTTATCAGACTGACCCTTTTCAAGGATGAAGTCGTTTGTGCGATAATCCGGTTCACTGACAAGTAGTGATTTATTATTACTTTATGCGATCAGCACATGCAACCAAATTGACTGAACAGTGTATCGGGAGCTGTTTCGATCGCAGATTTTCGATAAATCAAAATGCTAAATGACAAGATAAAACTGTTTTAGCAAGTTTTTGTTAGCAAACAAGGTGGCATTATTCACAAAGCTCTCTTAAACTCTCTTAAACAACATCACATGTCACTTTGCACTGCACTGTGAGATGGTTGCGAGAGTTTAGTGAATTAGGTTCCAGCTCTTTAGCTACCTTGAAGAACTTAAGGTGCATGACGGTATAAGCTTTGAGAATTTTAGATTTGGGATATAAACATGAATGCTTAACAAAATGGGATATACGTGAGGTTTATTTTAGCCTTTTATAAATTATTCCAAACATCTGTTCAAACGTACTCCCATAAATAAAGAACAAGACACTTTTCGTGGTCAGAGGTTTTTAATAATTTAAATTTTGGGATATATTGTGAATCTAAATGTTTAATTTTATCTATCCGGGGTAATATTTTTTCAATAATTGCACAGTAAAATTGAATGAATTTTTAACGACACCCCAGCACGTAACAATTTTAGAGCTTTTACAGCCTCTGATTGGCTGGCATATAAATGACGACTTATGGTTGGTTGTTTGCTATGGCCGGAAATTCACTTTTATTAATTTAATACGTCCATTCTAGAATCCGATTGTAGATACGTTACGCGATCTACAAAGATCTACAGTAACGTTTTGACTAATTGTTTCATAAACATGAAATGGTATATTTCAGTTACACCATATAAAAGAATTATTTTTTTAATGCGCCGCGATATTTTTGTAGGTTTCTTCTTTTTTTAAATTGTATTCAAAGATCCGTTGTTTACAGATATATCTGAACACACTCCCGGGTAAGAGTGGAACATATTATGGAGATTAAAAAATATATGTGTTTCGTCTACCAGAGGATAGCCACTTCCGATGAGATCTTTTACTGAAGAATACATCCCATGCACCGCTAAAAGAAGATTGCCACACCCAGACTAGTTTACCTAATCAAAACTAGCTTAGGACAGAGCTCATTGGAATAAATATAATTGATGACTGGTGACATGCACTCATAAATTACTGTCAAAACAGCGATGATATTAAGTGTTCGCGAAAGTTCAATTCAATTCAATTCATTTATTAACTTTGAACATTTACAGTTCATCAGTGTTACATACAGATACATGTACATACACAAGAGATGGTATAATCGTATAATGAAAAGTGTCGACATAAAAAGGACACGGAGAATATAAATGCTTGTGTATAGAGACTATTTAACTGTTAATTCTCGTCTTTTAAACATTTTGTATAAATATTTTCCTAATTTACATAATTCTTTTACATTTTTAGTTGATAGTAATTTGTCAATTGGCAAAAAAAGGGACAACATAATATAGCATGAAACTCGTCCTCAATTTTACCTAAGTTACACAAAACACACAATCTTTTATATCTACTTATGCTATGATAGCGACCAACTTCAATAGCTAAGCTATGTCTTGATAATCTTATCTTTGTGATGCTTTTTTTTTTTGGTGTAAACTTGGGATAGGTTTCATCAGATAATTTTGTAAAATAAGCTCGTTTACAAAATATTTATATAAATATGAACATTTGATAGACGTATCTAGGGGCCCACTAAGATCTTGCTTACACTGGTTCATAATTCTCTGTTTTATTAATGGCAGATAAAAATTACAATTTAATGCTTCTTGATTGCACCACAGTTCATTAAAAAAACACCTAATGAACACGGTATTAGCCTTATTTGTCTTGCCCAGTTGTTAACTATATCACATTTTGATCTAGTTCCACATGTGCAATATACAATTCTTTGTATTCAATAATTTAGATAGATAGATAAATAGCTAGTTTAACGTGTCCATATACCACTAGGGTTTCGAACACGCCCATCCCGAGTCCGACCTCCGATAAGATCGGTGGCCAGACTCGGGATGGGGGGGTAGAGTTTAAAATGGGCAGAATTTTTAAAATAGCAATTAGTAAAAAAAAGTTCATAGAATTTTTAAAAAAAGAAAAAAGTTACAAGCCAAAAATAAAAAGAATTGACTGCTCGACCGAATATTTATATAATTTGGAGTATTTTAGAAGGACAGTCCAAAAATAAATAAGAGAAAGAAGAGAGGATCGGACTATTTAATAATATTTAAAAAAATAAAAATAATTTCGACATAAAATTTTGAAGGAAGGTCTAAAGGTTATAATTTAATCATTTAAACCAGTATTTTACCATACGGTACTTACGAATATGTAAAAGAGGATATCTACCTAATTCAAGATATAACATAATAGTAGTAGTGGAAGTTTTAACATTTAGAATATTTTTACAAAATTCTAAATGTAAATTCTTTATGCTATTTGCCTTGTAAAAACCCCAAATATCAGAACAGTAATACAATATACTTGCTATGTAGGCCCTATGTATCAAATAGAGACAAAGAAGACCTATGGTTTAACATTAACTTATTTGTATTTCTCTTCAATGCATACATGGCTTTTCGTCCCTGATCTGTTATTAAATTGATCGCATGCGTAAATGTACCATTATAATTAAAGCCTAATCCGAAATATGTAAACTGGTCTACATTCTCGATAAACAAATCATTGTAATACCATTTTTCATACTCATACCGGTGGCACCCGTCATCGGTGCCGCTAGCACGAAAATTTAAAAAATATGCAAACGTTTCACCTATAATTGGTTTTCAGTTATTAATATTATTGAACTCAAAGTGGTGATCAAATAACTTATCGAAAGTACGACTGTTTAGGCCCATTTTGTAATAAGTACCCAATTGTAATAAAATAATATAGATAAACATTCTACTTGGCAGCTAAATCGTGAGGAGTCATGTTTAGTATTGAAACGGTTATTGGTTTGTAACCGCCAAATTAGTGTACGTTACCCCAGTGCATGAATGAGATATTATTTTTCTTATAACCCAAGTTAGGCGTGTTCGTTGGGTTAATAAATTCAATTATTACCGTCTAGAATGTTGATTTGATACAAAGGGCAAGACAATATTTCAACTTCTCTTTTGGAAAGACGACTCCGAACGATGTCTAGTGAAATCGTCACAACAAATTAAAGAAAGAAATGTTTTATTTAACGACACACTCTACACATTTTATTTACGGTTATATGGCGTCAGACATATGGTTAAGGACCATACAGATTTTGAGAGGAAACCCGCTGTCGCCACTACATGGGCTACTCTTCCGATTAGCAGCAAGGGATCTTTTATTTGCGTTTCCCACAGGCAGGATAGCACAAACCATGGCCTTTGTTGAACCAGTCATGGATCACTGGTCGTTGCAAGTGGTTTACACCTACCCACTGAGCCTTGCGGAGCACTCACTCAGGGTTTAGAGTCGGTATCTGGATTAAAAATCCCATGCCTCGATTGGGATCCGAACCCAGTACCTACCAGCCTGTACACCGATGGCCTACCACGACGCCACCGAGGTCGGTCACAAAAGATGAAATATGCATCATAATAACAACACAATAATTCAAAAGAAAGAATATTAGTTTACATTTTCCTGGAATTTTGAAGGGATTTTGATTCAGAAAGGCACCGATAAATTAGATTCACTATGCAAATAAGTTGAACAGTTTCGAAGAAGGGGACCATGTTTTGTTGTTTTGTGCGTGTGTGTAAGGTGGTTGGGGGGGGGGGGGGGGGGTTGGTGTTTTTTTGGGGGGTGGGGTTGTGGTTTTTGTTTGTTGTGTTTGGCTGTTGTTTTGTTTTTTGTTCTGGTTTTTTCCTCCTGTCGGTAAACAATACATTGCACAAAATATATATGATTAATCTCGGTTAATCTCAGTAACCTATTTCTGTAATATCTAATGGCCCTGACTTATATTACTATCTTGGCAGAAATAATTGATCATGTACACGTCCAATGGATTTTTAATGATATACGGGACCAAAATTTAGTGCATCGTTTAATTTGCTCGAATGTATCATTGAAAGTCAGCGAAACGTAAGGTTGATTTCATGTATTAAAACTATTAAGCTATCATTAGATGTATAATATATCTTTTACTATGATATATAATATATCTTTTACTGTATTAGCACGAAAACAATTTGACAAAACCCTACTATAACTCCATTTAGGTAATATAACGTACGTCTTCTATTTGAATGATAATCATGTGACGTGACAGATGTAATTATGTCGATTTTTTTTTTTTTTGAAAGACTAACAAGCGTTTCAAACATGGCCAATGAACATTTATGGCATCGTATAATTATACCAGCGTGTGCATGTCTACAGGAAATGGATAACGGCGTGAGCGTCGTTACCGTGTCGCACACTGTTCGGTTGTCCCACGCGATCTATCGATCTGCTACATATGCGGCACCAGAAATCAATACATTCATCTGCCGCAGTGATTAATGATGCTAAAGGAGCAGAAAAATCTGAGCATGTGTTATTGTCCTTTGTAGTGTTTGTCTTGACCTAATTTATTGTCCAAGCAAGAATTGATATAATATAATAATTTTTATAAATTTTTTGTTCGTTTTACAAAACTTATGCAGATTTATTCAGTATATGTTTTTAAAATATCATGGTAATGGATTCACTTATGTTTCAATAATTATATAGTTTTAGTTATGCAATTACCTCGTAGACCACGCAGTAAAAAATACGTTTAGTAAGTTATATTTAGGCCTTCTTCCATATTTTACGCTAATATGATTTTAAGTGGTTAGTTACCCAGTGAATGCCTTGCCAATTCTGTCACATTTCAATATAGTTTGCATTGGTGCGGATATAATCTCACATATACATATCAAATGAAGATTTCGATTCAAGATCACCTACATGTTGGTTAAAGCTATACCACTTAATGACAGAAATATCAATCCCGCATATCATAATGAACATTAAACGTAGAGAAGTAGGACATTTCCTATGACTATATATTGCAAGAGTAATAAATTGGTGACCATAGGTCTTTTTATCATTTATTTAGTACCTAACTGTGATCACATATATAAATAAATATTACTGCCAAAATACACATTGTGAGAAATAAAAATATTTATGAGTCTGTGCTACATTTTTACTACACAACGTTAATCTAACAATTAATTAGTACTTTATGGGAAGATATTTCAATTGCAGTTTTGCCACTAACCCGCTTACTCTAGCAGTAAAAAGTCAGATCAGTCACGCTCCGGGTTATACCTGACAAACGCCAGCGGGTCACCCGTCTCCTAGAGGGCGCACCGCTCCAACACTCGCCGTAAACCCTGCACCTAGCAACTAAATACACAAATTGACATTTCACCTCGCGTCGCATAATCTGTTATGACATCATATCTATGTGTTCTGTACATGGACATTAATGTTTTGCCATGGGCCATACATAACAATATGGGATAAAAACCGCCAAGTTTCTAACCTTCAGTGTTTAACTCTGAACAACAGGAATTACCTGTGCTCTTTTAAGTCGCCGACACCATGAAAGGTAAGCAGGTCTGTTAAGTGCGTGTGTATACTAGTTTGTAATATATATTATGCCAGAGTGTTATTAGAGTATAAGGTAGATATCTGCATTGGTATCGCTGGTGAATGACACGAAGGGCTCAAATTTAATTAACAGATCTACCTAATTAATTCTCTGCGGCATTAATACAAACGATAAGAAACATGGATTGATTCACAACTGTTTAAAAATTATCTCTTGTTTAATGGTTATTAAACAACAATGCAAAGTATTATAGAAAAAAAACCGAAAAAAACCCAGTTGTATTATTTCAAAGCATTAATATTGGTATTATTTTAAATACTTTTTCCATTACATAACTTTTAATATTTATTGTTTTATTTGTTTTCTGTAAATACAGTAACTACAATTTAAATACTTTCATAAACTTTATGACCTAGATATGTTATGTATCATATGTTTGCATATCGTTAAAATCTAATTTTATAATTATATTAAACAAGTTGTCAATAAAAAACATATATTTCAGCTTACGTTAATACATCTATTGCTAGAACATTGAAACAATAACCATAATAAAATTAAAAGCACTTTTCTTATAACACACAATCACTAAGAAACAATACCAGTGATTTAAAAGGCATTGTTAAAAAAATCAAATAAGCAATTTGTTCTTTATTCCATTTGTTTGCATACTGTTTAAATCTGATTAAAAAAAAAAAATCTAATAATAGTAAAGAGGTAGGCGGTTAGCGAATTCACCAGCTTAATGCTTCTAATAAAACACGAACTGTATCGGCTTAGCTGTGAGGACAATCATGTTAGTTTCTCTTATCAAACAAAACAGGTTTTCTTATTCAACGATTAATACCACTTATAAATGCGCCTTTTCGAAAATAACTTATGTAAGTATCCGACAATCCCAGCCCCATTCTGTGGGTAGTAACTGGTTTACCGTAATGGACCGTCTATGGTTGTTCCCGTCTTCAGTGTTTTGTATAGAAATATAAATGAACTTGGTTTGGTCTAGAGCCAACAGAGAGACGGACCCCACTTTCAAATGTTTCTTGGTTAATCATCGACCCCGAACAAACGTGGATTACATTTTTATGTGTGTGTATTCTGTAAGCTGAGATGAGACGGCTGTGAGTTACAATGGTGTTTTTGTTGACACCTAGCTCACTCACAAGTGGTATCGACTGTAGCTGCTCTGGTAACTATACCGTTACTATATAAAACGGATTTATTCTTGCCCCCCACCCCCCGACGTTCACCAGCGCCTCACCATTGGTATCAAAGGCCATATTCTGTTCATGTGAAAAAAAATTCATATAAAATATTCTTTACAGTTATTCTAGGGATTAACCCGTCTTCGCTGCAATGTTAATATGTTTCAGCTAAAACATGTTTTAAAACTATTAAAAATATATTATAGTAGTTAAATTTTCTTGCTTAGAATATCAACTTCTGTATGTGTGTATGTGTGTATGTATGTATGTATGTATGTATGTATGTAATGTATGTAATATAATATAATATAATATAATATAATATAATATAATATAATATAATATAATATAATATAATATAATTAAATATAAATATAAATATAATATAAATATAAAATAATAATAAATATAAATATAATATTAATATAATATAATATAATATAAGAGAGAGAGAGAGAGAGAGAGAGAGAGAGAGAGAGAGAGAGAGAGAGAGAGAGAGAGAGAGAGAGAGAGAGAGAGAGAGAGAGAGAGAGAGAGAGAACTAATATGTTTCTGACCATTCATTCATTAATAATATGTACATTGAGAGAACGAAATTAGGGACCACTTGGAATCGTAGACCAAGTTTAATGCACTATACACAACATAATGTCTGCATTAAATGGAAAGATGTGAAGCAAGACTGAATGTTAGTAATGTGAGATTGACTGTCAATAACACGGTTTATATCCTGACACTACGGATTAGTTTTGGTTGCAGTCACTCGTTCAGTGTTGTTGTGATCCCTTATATCTTTCCATCAATATATATTTAATATACCTTTTTTATTGGGAGGTAAAATCCAGATTGATATACTATTAATAGTAAGATGACCAGAAACACTTTAGATAAATGGACATAATATTGTAAGATAGTGTATGCACGTGTGCATGTGTGTGCGCGCGCGCGTTTGCGTGTGTGCTTGCCTGTGTGAGCGTCCAAGACAAAAACACCATACGTAGATATGTCAAAACAAAATATAGGCAAAGTCTTGTTTCTTGGTCTGCATGTAAATCATTATATTTAATCTGACAGACAAGGTACGTTGTTTTTGTAGTACTTCAGTGTATATATTCCATCATGATTTGATGACTGTGAACATCTAAGGACATTTTCCCTCAAATTATATACTTTAAATCAATAAATAAAAACACGTATTATATATATATATATATATATATATATATATACAACAAACGCTACTCAGCAGATACTTTGATTAAAAAAGGTAAGGTCGTCGCTGAAAATCTTGATTTTTCATGACATCACAAGGAAGAGAATGTGCAAAATGAGATTTATGGAGTAAACTTTACATTTTTAGAACCGATTTACACTTCAAAATCAAATACCTCTCCCAATGGTGTAGCTGCCTTAGTTTGATAATGCCACAATTATTCTTTTGTGAGTATAAATTTATCATAAATTCGTTCTGTGATGTGATGGGATGGGATGGGAACTCTATTTACGTGCCCATATCCACAGAGGTTCAGGCACGCCCACCCCGGATTTAGCCTCTGGCTTCGCCAGTGACCAATTCCGGGGCAGGAGGGGGGGGGGGGGGGGGGGGGGGGGGGGGGGGGAAGGGAAGTTTAAAATGAAGGGGAGTAATTTTGGATTAATATGGTATGACCAAATTTTGTTGTTGTTGAATTCAAATACTGGATGCTCGGAAACGCTCATGAGAGGGGTGCACATCTTCAGAACCCTACCGTTACAGATCCGTTACTGACTTGTTCTGCTGTCGTTAGTCTTACTCATGTACAGAACGAAGGTATAGTATAAAGAGCCACATTTATTTACTGTAGGCTTTCGAATTTCATTTGCCTGTCAGTCTCGTGTCTCATTAAGTGAACTTACATCTACTCAAGTCTGTGATAAAAATGCAACGCCACATTGAGTGTTTATCTCGTGTCAATACAGTTCTAGAACCTATACAATCAATATCAGTAGATATATTTCACTTTTATTCTTGGGCGAACGTAATATACCACTGGCGGAAAACAAAACTGTCATACTCATAGCGTGACATATCATTTAAAGTTTATTCCTTCACAATAAGGTCGGGTGTGCTATTGAAAGTGAGTAGGTCTAAGCTACGTATGGACGACGAAGACCGTAACGTTGCAGGTAGATGAATTATATAATTGTTGAAATCACTATTTATTGTATAACACTTTGTGAAATGTTTGAAAATTTGGTCAAATAAATGTTGTCTCGGTCACTAATGAAATATAACTCGTATAATAAGTTTTCACTTGGAAAACGCGTACGTTTATTGTCAGTGTACAATGTTTGGCGTGTCAACTGACTAGAGGACATTCAACTTGTAGATCTTTTGTTCTTTTAGTAGGCTGTATAGGCCCCTATTCGCCATAGCCTACGTGGAATACATTGTAGCACTTGCACCTGTCCTGCACGGAGGAACCGGCTGAGGCCGACACCTGTGCCCAGGACAGGCGTGCGCTACAACAACTTGCTCTGAATGTGCACGTTAAACTCTCTGACCTGACCTGACCTGAGCACTTGCAGTTAATTTTATTTGAAATACCAACCTTAAAATAATGTGTACCTGTGCATTAATTATTTGTAGATCTTTTGTTCTTTTAGTATGCTGTATATGCTACTATTCACCATAGCCTACGCGGAATACAGTGTAGCACTAGCAGATGGTGTTATTTGAGAGACAGTATCGGAAACCAAACTTTCATGAATGTGTACACCTGTGTATTAATTGTTTGTAGATCCTATACGGCTTATGTGTGAGATGCTGTTGGAATATGTCTTGTAATCACCATTTCATGGGCATATTACTTCCTGCAGTCTCAGCACTTTTGGAAGATAAGGGAGCGAAAATTTACCCAGTGAAATAAAGTCTTTTGTTTTTAGAAGTTAGGTATAAATGTGGAAGCAATACTGGACTTAGATATATTTAGCTTTACGTGTGTAGGCCTAGTTGTAGTAGGCTAGAGCCCATTCTTGATCTGCCATTTGTGTGTGCGTGCGTGCGTGTGTGTGTGTTTGTATGTGGATTTAAATAAAATAATATTATTGAGTTACAAAAACACGAAATACAATAAATGTTTTATTATATAACACAGGATGAGATGGCTTATTATAAAATAAAAATATAGTTGCTATTTCCACTCCAGTGAGATAACTATCACGTGATTGTTATTTCATTCATTGATGATAGATATCAAGGGGATATCTTTCGCTTTTGCTGCTTATCCTGACTATGACGTCACGTGATGTTGCACCTCAGTCATTAAATGTTATCTGTTCAGCGCTGAAATTTAATTTACAAACCTTATCAGTGACTGGAACCAGTACCACATTGTTACTCAGTACTGTTGTAACAACAATACAATCTTGTTAACACGACTATAGGGTTTTGATTGACTGGTTGATTAATTATTGGTTATAACTTTAATTTGTATGCTAAACCGACTTTAATTCAATCGTGGTACATAGATATGTAGCAATTAAGGTGTATTGCTACGACAGTACCAATATCTGGTGTCTGTCCAAGGCAGTGTGTGTGAGAACTTAAATACTAAATAGAACATTTCATGTGTCTCTGTGTGTGTGTGTGTGTGTGTGTGTGTGTGTGTGTGTGTATGTGTGTCTGGGTGTGTGTGTTTATGTGTGTGTGTGTGTGTGTATATATGTGTGTGTGTGTGTGTGCGTGCGTGTGTGTGTCTGTTTGCGCGCACATGTGTGTGTATGTCAGATACGATCAATATATCATCGAGTGAAGTTTACCATTTCTTATCACACTCGTAGCGCAAATGCGACTCTTGAGATACGGTTGAAAACTTTACCTGATAAGATATCGATCATATTTGACAAAGCCGCCCCCCCCCCCCCCAAAAAAAAAAAAAAAAAAAAAAAAAAAACCACACACAAAAACCCCCCCCAAAAAACAAACAAAAAACAAAAACAAACAAACAACAACAAACAAACAACAAAAAAACAAACAAACAAACAAACCCAATAATATTAATAAAAATAATAAAAATCGGTTAGTAGATTTCTTTGCTCACATTTATGCGATGATGTCACATCTTTCGTTTTACTAAAATGAGAATTAGTGCACACAATCTTCATATTGGGTTTGGGAGATTCTGCAAACATAAAAAAACAAAACCTGATTGAATAAAGAACTTTTTTTTGTAATTTCCAAGCTATGTAAGATGAAAAACATGTTATTGTATACTATCCTATATATAGTGCTGAAAGCCAACAACTAGTTAAAAACTTTTCTACTCTAAATATCAATTTAAAATTTATATTTATTATGCCATACAATTACAGTGACACTAAAATTCAACCATATATTAACTTATGTACTATGACCATTTCGTTATTGTGATATAGGTATTTTATTCCTATAATGAATGAATGAATGAATGAATGAATGAATGAATGAATGTTTAACGACACCCCAGCACGAACAATACATCGGCTATTGGGTGTCAAACTATGGTAATGCAAATAAATAAAGTGATGATCAACATCAATATAAAAATTCAAGACTTAAAGAAAAACAGTGTAAAGAACTGTACAAAAACACAAATATCACAGAATTTTACGGACACTGAATTTTACTCTAAACTTCAATTTTGTGCTGTATTGGCCATTCTCAAAGAGAATGTTACACCCCTGCACCACGGTGAGGTTACAGCACGTGCAGGGGTTTATTCCTATAAATAGGAATACAAATCTCGTGTCTCTTCATTGTTATTATTATTATTATTATTATTATTATTATTTATTGATATTGTTGTTGTTATAGATGTTATATAATTATTATCTTTGCTGACACCTGATTGCCTGAGAACTAAACTGAATTGACGTGAGATGTGCCTAAAATGGCAGCAAATATGTTTGTGGGCGTGTACACAATCAAAGACCGACCGACAGACAGACAGACAGACCGACAGAGAGAGAGAGAGAGAGAGAGAGAGAGAGAGAGGAGAGAGAGAGAGAGAGAGAGAGAGAGAGAGAGAGAGAGACAGACAGACAGACAGACAGACAGACAGACAGAGAGAGACAGGCAGACAGAGACAGAGAGAGACAGACAGAGATAGAGACAGATATATAGACATAGAGATAGACAGACAGAGAGAGACAGAAAGACAGACATATAGACAGACAGACAGACAGACAGAGAGAATGAATGAATGATTGAATGTTTAACGACACTCCAGCACAAAAATACAATGTTAGGTGTTAGAAAAGGTAATAGTATTTACATTAATACAATTTATATAATTATGTAAAACCACAGTGTAAAGAGCTGTGGGAAAAAGTATAATATAATACAAATGTCAAGGTAAGTATATTTTATAAGTTTGTATAGAAATCATTTGATGTGTTTTACAAACTTTAAAATTAATTCTGGGTGGAATTTAAAAGATTCCAAAACAATTCTGTTGCTAAATATCTCGTCGGCTTCAGATTATTACACACCACCAAAATGTGATGCATAGTCAGTGTACACCGACAATGTTCACACTAACGAGGATGATCCTTCTTTAAAATAAATGAATGCGTCAAATATGCATGGCTGATGCGGGCACAAAACAAGACTATTACATCCTTCCTTCATCGCCTGTATGAGGACTGCCACTCTCCCAGGACTGGCTTGATAGAATGAAGCTTGTTTGCGACCGCATTTTTTAAGAGTGAAAAAAAGCGTTACTTACCATCTTTTTGTCAGTCTAAACCAAATATATATAAATTTTATAAATTATTCAACTCTAAGAAAGCTGGTGTCCTTAGAAAACTTTCTATATTTTGTAATCTAATTATGAATACTTTCAAATCCTCTGGCTGATATTCTGTGTATTTTTTGTATTTATTAATATGTATTTATTGTATTTATGTACATTTATGTACACCCACCATCTTGTTACAATTATATTGACTGCTGTATGTATATATATCCTCATATGCCGTAGACTACGGCCTGAGTCTAAATAAAATTCAGTCAGTTCAGTCCCAATCATCTAACAGACAGAGAGAGAGAGAGAGAGAGAGAGAGAGAGAGAGAGAGAGAGAGAGAGAGAGAGAGAGAGAGAGAGAGAGAGAGAGAAATTTCAGTAATTAATAATGTTAAAAACCAGCCTTGACTATAGGCCTGCAGGTTTAATCATGGAATTAAGAGTGATAGGCCTATTTTTAAACTTACAGAGCCTACTCATTTTGAATACAAATGAATTTATTATAAAATTGTGATGAATAATGTAATTTTGTTTCAGCCCTGGATGTAACCCGGGAAAACTTGGAAGATCTGTTGGCTTATGATGATCTTTTCCTGGACTACTTCAATGCTTTTCTTTCACTTCCGGTTTGTAAAGAAACTTTGGCTTAAATTTTAGAAATATTTCATTATAATTTGTCAAAAATAAGCTTAAAATAAAAAATATACGAACATTGTAAAGCTTTTTTAATTTTTAGAAGTACCGGATAGGCTACAACACATTTCTTATGCATAAAGTCCCTTAGAGTCCGTTCAACAAAATTTACTGTACGTGTGTAAAGCTCTAGTGGAATAATGTGTTACGAAATGTTATGGGGTTGGGGATATTTTTTTTTTTTTTTTTTTTTCTTTTTTCTTTTTTTTTTTTTTTTTTCTTTTTTTTTTTTTTTTTTTTTTTTTTTTTTTTTTTTTTTTTTTTTTTTTTTTGGGGATATTTGTCAAGAGTTATGTAATGTTTTCAAAACAATTTTCTCATTTTTATTTATACAGTAAAATCTCAGCCAGTCATTGATATTCTGTTCTATAACTAAAGTACATTATTAATCATCAGTTTATTTGATGTCAGTCATTTAGTAATTCTGACACAAACATTTGTCCATTAGCAGCACTATATCTTTTATATGCACTTTCCCACAAACAGTACAGTACATTCATCAGCCTTTGATATACCAATTGTGAGCATTGGTTGGGAGAATGAGTGCACCGAGAGTATTCAATCATATGTGCCAAACATATTTAGAGGCGAGAACTACTCCACTGACCGAGTTAGATCACGTCCTTTAGTTTTGTAGCTATTTATTTCTGAACCAAACAAACATAAAAATAAAGAGAAAATCTAATAATGTTGGTCAGGTTACATCATTATGACAAGGAAAATGATGGGATATAATATTGACAAGCATTGCTTAATTGTTAGAGGGGGAAGTAGTCTTAGTGTTACCGGTACAAATGTTATATGGGGGAGGGGGTATAAAAATGCCAAACTTTGTATTACATAATTATTGAACAGCCATTTATAAAGAAATAATGTTGATAAAATATATATTTATCAAGTAAACATTTTTGAGGTACAATTTAAGAAGAGGGATGCGATACTGTAGAACACGAACATTATGTGAATAACAAAGTATTGCAAAACCTGCAAATTAATCATGATAGAATACTTTATTCATGCAATAATGTTTGATACTTTGTATTAGACCCCTCCCCAAATCCCTCTCCCCCAATAGTACAGTTGTTGACTCTTTTAGACTCAAGTTCAGACTAGAACCATCAAAACCCACAAAAACAGCCATGCATGACTATTATTTTGCCTTTCAACAATTGTCTGTTGGAGGAAACAATCCACTGACCATGAATGGGTTTGGTTACATAGATTCTCAAGTCAACAGACATTTATTGAAATGTCAGCATACCAAGTACTTGATAAACGTTTTCTATGTTAGCTGTCCCTGTTAACTGAAACAAACAGCGTGTGTTACACCCAGCTTGCATATAGCATTCAATGCTTATCATAAATACTGGTAACCGAGTTTAGAGGGACTCGTTAATTTTAATGTCTTTGAGTAACAGCTACAGTGTTGAAATACCTTGTTTGTATACTATAACTGACATCACACTAAGTTCTAGATGCGTGGTTGGGGCTATTATTGGTATTTCATAGTACTTCCTTAATGCAATACACAATGGTATGCAAAAAGAGTAGTGTTTGTACACTTGTGAACAGGTTGATAATTGTGAATGACACCTTCATATTTTTTGTTTGTTTTTTCTCCTGCTATAATAAAGCCTATTATTTAGATAAATTAATTTTTTGGTGAAATCTAATGTTTGTTTTAAATATAAATAATAAAATAATTCTATTAGGTTTTTCCCCAAGCCCTTGTGTATGACCGTTTGACGGGTGCGTTTGAAGAGATTGATGTGTCTGTCAAGTCGGCCGTGTCCAGCACCTTGCTGGGAGTTACCTCCAAAACTCAGCACTATGGTCCCACTGACGATGAGCGAGAGAAGATGCTCGAGTGGGCCAAAGAAGAACGACTGCCGGTATTTCTGAGGTAAGCTGCCCATTTAGCTATGATCATTTGATTCAAAGGCTCGAGTGAAAAAACAACATTTGAACAAAGTTCGGCATTTTCTGTTGAGTGGTAATAAAACTATCACCTGTTAAGAAAAGGTGCTGTTAGTTTTAGTGTAGATAGTAATAGTCCATCCCATCCTCCTACAAAATATGTTTTTGTAAATAATTTAAGTTTTGTTTGGCGTAAGAAGAAAAGTAAAAATATTTAAAAAAAAACAAAAAAAAAAAAAAAAAAAAAAAATATATATATATATATATATATATATATATATATATATATATATATATATATATATATATATATATATATATATATATTTGTGTCCAATTTAGAAAACAGTCGGCTCAAAGGTAAATAACTTATAGTCAATTCCATAGCATCAAAAAAGGCGTTCCCTGTGGTACGGACTATAGATTGGATTTTATATAGTCTGTTTTGCATCAAATTGTCATATAATTGAAAAATGATGTAACAATGTGCTGGGATGTCTTCAAAATCAACATTTTGATATCAAATTATTAATTGTATATTAAGCAGTGTGCTCTCAATTTTTTGTTTATCATATATTATTGTTTTTACTTGTGGTGGAATCTACATGACACTTAATTTAATAATATCTCAACCTCAAGTACAGAACAATCATTGTTTTAACAGTTGCTTGTACCTTTTAGGGCTCGACTATTTCGGGAACTGAAATTGTGCAAACTTCTATTACGGCCTTTGTATGAACGGAACTCGGCAAGCAGAGGTTCTAGTCAACAGATCAGGGGCTACAGTCGACAGTCTGAGAGTTATATTTCTAGTCTTGGCAACAGCGCTGATAACAGTGCTGATGATGTTTTGGACGATGATGATGGCTGGCCAGAACTGCAGTACTCCGAGCTGTACAAGTACTGTCGGCCTGGCAGCAGGGCTCTCAGTGTCCCAATCAAAATATCATACCAAGGTCAGTTTTGTTGTGTGTTTTTTTATATTCAGTTATGTTTTATTGCTTTTAAAATCAATTAGTTGTGCTTCCATTGATGCTATGTTTTTATTATAAAGTTGGTGTTGTTATATAGTTGATTACGTTTACGTAATTGTCTTTGAATTTATAATCAACATATTTAGTTATCCTGAATAGATTATTTTTTAATTAATGTGGACATATCATGGTTAAAATTTAGTTTTATTCAGTTGTAAATTTTTTGCATTTGTAATAATAATAATAATATCTGCTTCTAATAATGAAAACTCTGCTCTAGAATCTTCACAAATAGTGGGCGTTTATATATAGATTAAATATTTGCTTTACTTATTTCTTGACTGAGACTGAAATGTAATGTTATTTCACATAGAATTGGTATCATTTCTTTTAGTTTGCAGAGCTCTAAATTAACTCTAACACAACTTTATGTTTTGGGAATGGTTCCATATATTGGACTAACAAAATTATCTTAAAAGCATTCTATAAACAATGATTGTGATTTTTTATTTTTTTTTGCTTTCATTTTTCTTTGTTGATGAAGAATCTGATAAAAACGTCAGTGACTTGACATCCACCAGTTCGTTCTCAATGACAAAGAGCGCAGGACTGACACAGATGCGTCACACCAGCACTGGGCACCATCACCAGACTCTCCCGCCGGTGATGCCTCCAATAGAGTCAGCCACACGATCAAAGTCTTCAACAAATGCTGGGACTGCCAATACCCCCAAACGAGCTACAAGGTATTTGATATTGAGAATTGAAGAATTGAAATTGCTATTATGTACCACATCACTTAACCAGATAGCATGTTGCTGGTGGGCTAGTGTTGGATCTTCAGTGGCATCTTCAGTGGCATCATCAGTAACTCACCAACATGCTGATGAACAGCTCATGTTGATTCAATGACGGATTGTCACTGGTATCTGTATTCTTATATTTCAGAGCAAATACATAAAACATCTGGTTTGTAAATTATTGTCAGTAAATTTTGTATTTGTATCAATTCTCTTTTCAGTCATATAAATTTATGTTCTCATTTGATATTTTGAATTGTATTAAAACAAATCAATGTCGTCTTTTCAGAATTTCTTCTCAAGTGGAAGTTTTTCATACTGAAGAAAGCTTTGGTAAATATATAATCATTGGAGCTATTAAAAAGCTATATTTTTTATTACCATTTCAAACTGCAGTCTCACTACTCCATCTCAAAACCTGGGTATTTTTGTTTTTTCCAGACATTGTCACAAGTCTCTACATCATGTTTAACACAAAACATCTTAAACAAATTACATTATTTGTAAAAGTTATTTTCCCCATCAGTTTGGCAATAAAATACAAAAGGTAATTTCAGAATTATAATTTTTGAACTTTTTTGTATGCAGTACACCTACATGATACAATTAATTCAGTAAATAGACTATCAAAATGGGCCTAAAATGTTGACAAGACATTCATAATGTTATTAGACACAAAATTCAAACTGAATTCTTTTAAATAATTTAAAGAAAACTGAATTAATATTTGCATTTTAACTGATGTTCGGTCTATAATCTCTTACCATGAATTTTGAGATCGTGCATATTTTACTATAGTGTCTGTTTCACTAAAACTGCATTCGGTAGTGACCTAAATTGTAAATGAACTCTAATAACTATTCAGAAGGTGGTGGAACCAAGTCATCTCGGGAAAGAAAGCAAACCTACCCATCATCCACTGAAGAAGCATTTATCAGAGGGTCAAGGTAACCAGAATATCTATTTCTGTTATTTTAGTAAGAGGGGGTTAATTTGGGTTTTTTAATGAGTTGTAATGGTTTAATGGCATATTCATATTTTACACCAAAAATATTAATAACTGGTTAAAAAGATTTTTTAGGGGGAGGGGGGTTAGTTTGATATCTTAAAACTACATTAATCTCTAACAGTATACAGTCAAACCTTTTCAAATAGTCATCTCTATTAATCAGCCACCTGTTTTAAGAGGCCACCTTTATTTTCACTAATTGTCTTTGTACACTAAAGTACATATAGCCACACAGTTTTAGTTTTTAAAATTGATATAGTTTTTTTTATATATTATTTCACTTTATATTCACATTTTGTTTTCAGAGTACTATCTGCTCCAGTAAACTTTGATTACTACCTCAAGAGGCCATTTAACAATTGTGATTTTGATCAGTTGTTAGGAGAAATTGAGCCTGAACCACTGGGGAAGCCGTATGTGATGTTTGAAGAGGAGGAGGCGGACGAGCAGCAAACGGAGCTGGATATGAGGAATCTGGAAGGACAGCTCAAGATAACCATCCAGCAGCTCAAGGAACATATTCTCGGAACGGTACACATCATAATCATTAGATTTCTCCTCTGTTTTTGTTGTTTAATTTACCGACTGATAAATCCTTCACCACAGGTTTATATTCCATGCATTATTAATCATTTCCAGTCCGGAGCTTGCTGCTGCAGTTCATGTCTGTTTCGTGTGCTTGACTGCTCAAAACAGGAGTCCTCCATTTTGTTTTTGTCATTCATGGTACGTTTTGACTATTTTCAGTATGTGTGCGATAGCACTGAAATATTCCTGTTACGTTTTGATTTGTTTTCAGTATGCTGGTATTGAAGCTTTTAAAGTATTCCTTGAAAACACTTCTGGTCTACATCTCCTCAACTTCTGGCTTGACTGTGAGTTTTACAAAGACATGATGGAGGATGAAAATGATGTTAACTGTGTGGAGCAGAGAAACATATTGTTCAGGTGAGCTCATAGTCATAAGTCTGTTTTAGCAGATGTTCATGGCCTTTAAAAGTCAGTTTTGAAAATGCATTCATTTTTTTAAATCCAGCTTTCCTGAATTTTGAAAAGGGAGTTTCCTAACAATACAACTAAATGGTTTAATCATTGAATTAAACAATAACTACGTTTTATAGCAGCCCTTCAAAATAAAATCAATATAACTTCTTTTAAAGAATTTTTAACGGAACCCATTTTCTATAACAACAATATAAAAATTAATAAGAAATATTTCTTCTGTTCTGACTGGCATATTAAAGGTGTAACTCAAATTTGCGACCTATGTAATCGTAATGGAACTTTCTTGTCTCATGATGAGTTTATTGAATTATATCAAATATGGACTGATTTTGTTACATTTTATGGTATCATAAGAGCAGTAAATAAATATCTCAAATTGTTGGCTATAGATAAAGAAGAAACAAATATATCAAATGATCAGACAGTATGGATAACCTTACTAACTTCCAAATCTCGTGGTACGAAAAATATATATTACACCTTAATGTCTTCCAATGACAAAATTAAGGCTAAAATAAAATGGAATTTGTGTTTTGATCACAGCTTAGCGTGGCCTAAAATTTTTATGAAGGTCTTTAAAACTACAAAAGATACAAAACTCGGATGGTTTCAGTATCGAATTCTGTTGCGGATATTAACTACTAATACATTTCTTGTAAGAATGAAAGTGGTCCAAACCGATAAATGCACTTTTTGTTCTAAGGAAAGAGAAACCTTAGTACACTTGTTCTATACCTGTGAGATTACTCAGCCTTTCTGGAAAGATCTCATGCACTGGTTAAACACTTCTTGTACTCACCTTTATAATATGAATCTTAGTGTGGAAATGGTTCTAATGGGATTGAAAACAAAAATAAAAACAGACAAAGTGTTTGATCTCATTTTATTACTTGCTAAATTTTGAATATATAAATGTAAGATAAAAAATATGAAACCAAATCTTATTCATTTTAAACATGAATTAAACACTAGATATCAAATAGAACAAAATATAGCATTTAGTAACTGTGAGTATGAAAGTTTTAACAGAGAATGGGCAATGTACAAGCCACTGTTACAATATTAAAACATTACAATATTATTTGTTAAATTCGGGCCAAGCTTGTCTATACACCAAAGGCTATCAAGAATAATATATCGGTGTGAATGTAGTGTATGAAAGTTTGTTTAAAAAAAAAAAAAAAATTCACAGAAGCATTACTGTTTATTCTATACTACATGCATATACTGTTATACAAATGTTGTCAAGTTTCAGGTTATTCAAAACAGTTATTAGTTTGTTAAAGTATCATTCCTGGGTCTTGTAGACCTCCTGTCCCTTTTTCCCTGGATTGGGGCAGTTAATTGTAAACAGGGTATCTGTGAAGGAATAAAAGTTGTTAAAAAAACAAACTAAAAAAAAAAAAAGAGTACATTTTATGATCTATCCAATTTACGTATATGTAGCATGTAATTTCAATAAACATACCGGTAATTATTCCATATTATTTCCAATAATTAATTTATAACAAATTATCTATCTTTTTACTACTATAAATTTATACCATACCAATTATTTTTTATAATTCACAAAGATTTCTGAATATCATGAGTGGTTCCAGTTTTGTAAGTGAATTTTATTGATAAAAGATATGGCAAACCAAGACTTCCATTTTTTAAAACTACGATATGATCAGTTTTATAATATATTTGACTTTTAATTAATATGTAAAGAATATTTTTTTAAATCCCAAACACATATTTCAGATATTTTACTAAAGGTTATACAATAGACTGTTTTAATTTGTGTTTCCAGGGATATACAGGACAAATACAAGTTTAATTTGTCCCAGGATGCCAAGGAGCAGATTGCAAAGACTGCCAGTAATGTGGGATTAAGTCATACAATATTTCTACGCACCCAGTATGACATCCTTCGCCGTTTGCGTGTCTACTGGGTACCTCGTTTCCTCATCCATTTTGAAAGAACAAAACATTTCAGGTAAACATTTTAAGAAGCAAACCTGGTGATGAATATGCAGAGGATGAAAAATATATGCATTTATTTTGTCTTTATTTTTTACGAGTTGGTAAATTATGATAAATTCCACGTATGTATGATTGCCAGTATGCAAATGTAGGTTATTACTCCAAAGTTCACTGATGAATGAATTAATTCAGTACTCAACATTGATAAGTGGAAATTACCACTATCAAAGGCAAGTAAATATTTTTATACCAAATCTAAATGACAAAACCGTTATCTATGATCAAGACCACATCTCTACATGAATCTCTATCTAGTGCCTCATCTATAACAGGACAGCCGCACCTAAAGAAATCCTTCGTGCACTACCACAAAGAGGACTGCCACTCCATGACCAGTTTACTAAATCAAAACTCATTGAAATAAATATAGCGATGATGTCATGTACTCGTAAATCACTGTCAAAACAGTGATGATATCAGGTATTCAAAAAAGGTGAACATATCCTGCCCCACCAGTGGCATCTGTCTTGAGTACTGCCACTACTATAGCTGTCAAATCCATAACTTCATCTAAAACAGTGAAACATAAATAATATGCAAGAGTTTCATCAAAGAGATGATAAAGAATGTATAAGTTCCAAATATGGAAAAGTAATGAAAAACCCACCTTATTTATGTTTATATTTATTTTTATGACTTGAATAATGAAAACAATTATATGCTTCAGTACCTTGTAAAACTAAATACTAGCAAGTTTGTAAAATCATTTAACAACCACATTTTGTATTTATTTTTTCTTAATCCTATACTAAATAACAGTTTGTCTCCGAATTATCTTGACAGTCCTGCTGCTCCTAGTCACCATCAGTTACTATTGGCAATGAGAAAAGCCACACCATACAATCCTGTCCCATTCTTTCCATCCATTTCCCTTGTGCAATCCATGCCCATGCGGCCTGATGAGATTTTCCAGTCTTCCAGCCAGGCTCCTTGGAATAGTGCTGACAAGTTGAACAGTAACAAGTTGATGTCATCACGGCTTGGCTTGAAGACGTCACACAGTGTGTTGGGCAGGTAGGTGGTTGTACTTATTATTAAAAACCATGCCAGTTTCCATTATAGACATTATTTGGTATTCTGTGACAGAAACGTGGTGGATTACTATTAGAAACCAAGCTAGTTTCCATAATAGACATTATTCATAATTCTGTAGGGAAAGGTGGTGAATTGCTATTAGAAACCAAGATGGTTTCCTTAATGGATATTATTCTGTATTCTGTATAAAAAGATGGTGGATTACTATTAGAAACCAAGATGGCTTCCATAATAGATGATGTTCTATATTCTAAATAGAAAGAGGTTTATACTTACTATTAAAAACCAAGCTGGTTATTATAATAGACGTTCTGTATTCTAGGTAGAAAGGTGGTTATACATACTTACTATTAGAAACTCAGATGGTTATCATAATAGATACTGTTCTGGATAAAAAATATGCTGCTTTCCATAATATAGAATATACATTATTCTGTATTCTAGATAGAAAGGAGGTGGATTACTGTTAGAAACCAAGCTACATGTATGTCAAGCTTTGTTAATACACAAATGCAATATTTTGCACAAGTTGTACTTGGTTACTATTAGAATTTATAAATCAAGCCATATAATAAACAGTTGATACATATTCTGTATTTTGGAGGGAATAATGATGGGTTACTGTTAGCAACCAAATTATATAAATAGTAGTTGATACATCACATAGTGATTTGTGCAGGTTGTGATTGGTTATAACTATTAGAAACCAAGCTGATTATCAGAATAAAGTTTTTACATAATTTTATTTATTGTGTATTCTGGGTTACTGTTAGAAACTTTACTGGGTAAATAAATACACAGTATTTTGGGTAGGCAAATGATAGATGACAGCGTGTAAAATTGCCATCCACAATCAATAATTATTTTGCACAGAAATCTGTTATAATTTCTATATCCTCTTAGTAAATGAAAAGACCTTTGTTCAATATGTTATGTAATAAAACATTTCTTATTATTCAGTTATTAGTTTTTAAAAACAAAACACATTTTTTAAATTTTATTTTTTTAAATACTCTTGATTTTTTGTTTTTAAACTATATAGGATTAAGGATTAAATAATTATGTATATAAATTATAAAACACTTAAATAAATAACACTTTCTTTATAATTTAGTGTTTATTCATTTACAAGGCCTAGGTAAGTTATTGATAATATACTATAGATTTAAACTCTAGGTAGTTTTTGTATTTAATTACTTTATTTAAATTTATTACATGTAGTTTAACCTATAACAATTATTAAATATTTTCTTTTTGTAGTCATTAATATCAATTTTAGTTATAACTATAGCTACTGTTAGTGAGGTATGAATGGTTACAATTTAAAAGTTATGTGTTCTTATCATCCATTTGTTAGTTATGTTAGTAATATTAATTAGATTAAAATAAACAGTATTAACTTAATGACATAATAGACTATCCAGTTTGAATGCATATGCATGCATTATTTTATGGTTATTATAACAGATTTGGTTTTATTTTATTTATATTTTATTGCTATTTTCCTAGAAGTAATAATATTACATTTTTCATTACTTTGGCTTAATGGTTACTTAGTTTTACTAGTTTTCAGTAGATGAAAATTAAATTATTTTATAAATGATGCTTTTATTTCAATACTAGTGGGGGGGGGGGGGGTTCCCACTGTGTTTAAATTACAAATATTACTTGAATCTAAGCCATAGTGATTATGACAGTTCTGAACTGCTTTGTCACCATGTCTATGATAATCCATTAGGGTTATACACTCAATATACTAATGTTGCTGATTTGTTTCATTTGGCTACTGAAATACTTTTTTTATTATGAAAGATATACAGGTACAATGTACATATCTGTATAATATATGCATGCTATTATGCTAAGAAATGTAAACATAGGTAGATGTATTTGTGTTGTTTAATGTTTTGGTTTATAGCTTTTGTTTTTAAAGTTTTAAAATATACATATTCATCTTCAATGTGTGTCTGCTTATAACACAGTTCAGTTTGAACCTTTCAACTAGGTCTTTGTTGAATAACACTAATCAGTTTACCGTAATCTATGAATGAATAAACTTGTGATGCTGATTTTTTCATTATCCAGGTCTTCAAAAGAACGATTTCTTTTAGCATTGTCAGCTGACAGAATCTCAGGTGGACCTTTTGAAAAATATCTTGCAAGGTTTGTATTATTTTTATTATTCCAGTTATTTGCATTCTTCTTATTAACCCAGTCATCCCAGTAGAACAAGTATATTGCTGCTGTCATATATCTGTCTATCAACAGTTGTTGTCAGCACAATACATATTTCAATAAGTGTAATAATTATAACAAATGAAAGCAATGTTTGTCTAAAACAATTCAGCACATTGTTTACTATGGGAGGTAGATGTCTGATATATGGTAATTGTAATAGGGAATATTTTCACTATGCAGAGATAGAGATAGTTGGCCAATTCTATAATGTTAAATAATAGTTGCTACTCAATATTCAACTGATCACCAACTGTTGTTAATCAAAATTGTGAAAACAAAATGATCCCTGCAACACATAGGCTAGTCTTACTTTTTCTTAGCAAGAGGTTTTTTTTAATATACACACATACCCGTACAGGATAAAGCATACCATGACCTTTGATATGCAAATTGAATTTACTTCAGTTCAGTTTAGCTAAATTCATTTCAATTAATTGTGTTAAATTAAGTATTCATATGGTTGGGGATTTACTCACATGTGGTCAGTTGGGGTTTTCTGGGTTTTTTTTTTTTTTTTTAACTTATTGTTTTTTTTTGTTTTATCCAAAGTTCATTTATTTAGTTTTTCTTTTGCCAGCTATAAGCATTGTCTTTCCTTAGTTCAAATCTTTAGAGATAACATTTTTAATGAAATGTTATGATTTTCTGGCTTTAATGTTTTTCAAAAACAATTAGGCCAATTTGTTATACATTCTGATTAATTAATCAATGTGCTCTAATGGTATCATCAAACAAAACAAACTTTTGACATTCTTAATTAATAGAACTTGATATATGTTTATCTGTATAACAATGCTTTTTATTTTCTCTGCAGACAACCAGACAAGAATCTTATGTCAAACCTGCTGTTCTGGCAGGATGTCACAGAATATGGTGCAACAGAAGACAAATCTGCTGATCGGTTGCTACGGTTACAGCATGCATGGTCAATCTACAACAAATATTTGTCACAAGACAGTCCACATAATATTAGTGAGTCAACATTTGATAAAAATTGTTTTCTTCACCATGTTAATACATTAACCATGCCATTTTATGTCTAGGGAAAGGGTCAAACAATTTAAATCTATTTCATCCATATAAACCCTATATTTAAAAAAAAAGCAAACAAAAATGCTTAAATAAATTTCAACTCACAAAATAAATTTCTTAATTAAAAGGTGCTGCTTTAGTTTTGTTTAAGAAATATAGGTCTATTAATATTGCTGAGATTTATTACTGAATATTTAGGTTTGTCGAGCAAAGACCGGGATGAACTATATAAAAATCTGCTGAATGCTCGTGATTTTGTTGATTCGTCTGTCTATGATACTGCCAAATATCAAGCAGTTCAGAAGTTGGAAGACAACTGGATTCGCTTCTTGAAGGAGGATTTGAAGGCTTTCTTAGAGTTAGTGCCTATTTCTTGTCTTGTTTTGATGATACAAGTAAACTGTTGCCAAATTAATTAAGAAATAATCCCTCATTTAGTATTCTGTTTTCAAAATATCTTTGGTGTTTAACAAGTAGTTCATTCCCAATTATAGAAAAAAAATTAAAACTCACAAAAAGTTTAATCACAAATGCTTAAATAATAATATAGAGGTGAAATTCCTTTGGATTTTAATTCTACCTAAAAACTGTTTCATCTGTCTTTGTTCTTTTATGAAAAACCTCACAGAATTCCCCTAATTTTCAAGACAGCAAAGTTTTTTTAAAAGATTTTTTGTCAACTGTCATTTTTGTTATAACTTGTTATGAATACTATTTTGTAAGTAAATTTTGTTTGATATTGTATTTTAAAAAGTCTAAATCTGGTTTTCATTGCAATCTATAACAATACAGTTGCCGGGTACGCCCTGAAGGTGGAAGTCCCCCAAGCACGGCTGAAGCTATAGAAATAATCGTCACGAACACAGAGGTTGTCATTAAGAGACCCAGGCCTTGGGTGCGAAGGTATGTGGAGAGATCCAAATTATCTGGAGATTTCCAGATTTTTGTGTTTTACCCTACCCTAAAATTGTTCCTGCCCGTGCTCTTCCATGAAAAGCTCACAGTAACATGGGTTACTTCTCAACACCTTGCAAAGTTTTTCAGATTTTTTGGTCAAATGCTATCTTCATTACTGTATGTGAATGTTAATGGCAAAAAATTATTCAATCTTGTTTTGAAATGCAGAATTTAGTTTTTCATTCAGATGCTATATAAGTACTAAAACAAACAAAATATATAGTGTAGTTTACCAATGAAAGTTGTAATTTTATTTAATATTTGTTTCACAGGATTATAATAGTTTTCTCAAATATAATATCATATACATTTGTATCAGCTAGTTTACTTTAATTTACAACACATTTAAATTTTTCTTATTTCTTTTTTAGATAATAATAATCTTTTAGCAACATTTAAAAGAAAATTATAATATGTATAGAGTATCACCGTATTAGTATCTGCTACATCCCTCCCCAACCCCAAAACCCATATTAGCTAAGGGGCCGTCCATAATTTTCAACATTTTCATGAGCGTACAAACCGTATGCAGGGGGGAGAGGGTTAAGGGGCCAGCATACACTTTTTTTGAAAATGAAAAATGTTGATCAACATTTTTCATTTAGGGATGTACACTTTTAGGGGAGGGGGAGGGGGTGATCAAAAGTGTACGGTTTGTACGCTCGTGAAAATGTTGAAAATTATGGACGGCCCCATACCAAATAATCAAATATCAAGACATTTTACACCTCTGGCAGCTTTGATCTACTACCAACTTCAGTCATCACCACCCCCACCTACAATTTCTATTCTTATAACCCATATCTCAGATTACTAAATTAGTCCTTGCATATATGAGTTATTATCATTGCCTAAATTTATATAGACATCAATTAGGCCAACCTTAAAAATACTATTTGTTGTAACAGTCACCTACTGCATGTACAGTGTGTATACTGTACATATTGTGAAATAAACAGCAGTAGCCATTTTTTTTCAAACCATAAATTTGTGCATTTGCTTTTTCCCCATGTTAAAAAATATATTGAAAATTACTACTGGGCCATGCTTATAAAACTTCATAGTCTAGACTCAAATGTCTAATGATGTCACAAGCATACAATTTGTATGCCATTGCTGTTAGAGTCTTGAGTCTGGAATGTAAAGCTTTTAGAATTTTTCAGGATGGCCTGAATTTCCTTTGTTGGCTAGAATGATAGAGATTAACATGTACAGTACAACCAATGTTTAATTGTGTAGTATACATAGCATGATACACTGACTGTAGCTGTGACTAACAACCTGTATGATTTTTGTGAATACAGATTGGATCCAGTAAGGTATGTTGCATGGTGTGGTTCATGTATATATTGTGTTGGAATTTGCTCCTTCAGTATAGCGGGAGTTGATATGGGAACTTTTGTTGTTTATTCTAAATCTGTCTTAATTTCACAATGTGGCTTTAATTCAGGATTTTGTTTTCTTTGTGGTGGATTTATGGGAATTTTTTTCAGCGTTTTCTCTTGACTGATAGATCTTGTAGACGTTTGATGATATTGTTGATTGTATATGTAGTAGTATATATATATGTATATGTATATCAGTACTTACATTATGTAGCTACCAACATGGGCGTCCACAGCAGGGGGCAAGGGGGAATTTCACCCTCATGAAAGTAGGCCTGAAATTTGTTTTTGACATATATTTGCCAAACAAAATATATATATTAACTTTAGAGATTTAAAATATAGGCATTTATCATCATTTACTTTGAGGAATTTTACTTTTAGAAAGCAGGAAGTTGCAGTTTGGAAGATAAACTTTTCAAAATGTTCCATGGGAGCCTATCCCTGAGCCCTTTAAAATTGAAGTACATGCACAACCAGAGTGAAACCGGAGTTCAGCTAAATGTTTTAATAAAACATCCTTCATAGTAATTCAGTTTATTATTCATCATATTTACAATTATAATTTTAATAAATTATTTGTTTGGATCGTACAGTTTTTCATTGTAAAAAATTATTTCATTTGATCCAACAATTTGGTGCAGTGACTGTTTTTTATATGTTCAAGATATATGCTTGTCTACAAATGTTAGTACATTGTGAAAAATATATTTAAAAAATGTTATCTGTTGTTATTTGCCATGCCCGACCACCTATACTTTAATATAATGTGCTAACATGTCTTGCCCCCTGCGGGTGCCCATAGCTACCAACAGTTTATTATTATAATTGCATATTTTTTATTGTATGCCTAAACATAAATTATGCATTCTATTTTCTACATTTTGAATTAATACAATAATCTTAAAGCTACAAACAACAGATACCGTAAACATTTGTTTTTTAATTCTTAATTTTATTTTATTTGATTTTAATTATTAAACAAGCCATATTTATAACATGTTAAAATGTGCTGTTTGATCTCGGCACCCATGATAAAGAATCTATGACCTTATCAACTGAACTGATGAATGAGTTCATAGATTATGATGTGCAGGTTTCCTTTTCGAATTACAAACCAATAAAAACAAATGAAACTATATATATTCAATAAAATATTTTCAAAACCAAATTAGTGATATATGTCATGTGCATAAGTGATGCAACAATGCATAACATTTAACAAACTTTACAATGTTTTCACAATATCCTATATAACAATGCTTTTCTGATGCATAATTAATATATTAATGTTTTCCAAATATTCAATGTATTACTACTTTCCTGATGCATAATAAAATAAGCTTTTTTGATAAATAATATAACAGGCCGATATGAATCAGGTGTGGAGCTGGGGGGGGGGGGTCTGTACCCTCCCACTCAAGCATGAAAATGTACATATTTTGGTCCTTCTTTATATAAATAAAGATAAAAATCAGGCTTGTGCCACCCCCACCCTCCACTAGAGACTGTCCCTTTCCACTGGAGGTTGTGCTCCCCCACTCCAGATATAGTTCCTACAGGCCTGTGTAATAATACAGTATAATTTAATTATGTCCTAATGCATAATGCATGTACATAATTTTCTTAATGTATAAAGTATAATTATACTTATCTAATTCATAATACAGCCAAGTCTATGTATTTGTTTGCATCAGTTTATATTGGTTCTTGTTTTTCTGTCTGTTTGTACTATACCTGTACAGTTGTATTACATATGTGTCCAGTTGGATCTAACTTTTCATTCTGCTTTAAAGATATTCATTAATAAGTAGATCCAATATGAGCCAATGTCATTGCATGTGATGAGCAGTCATTGTGAATGCATTAAGCTGCTTAAATCATTGGTGTTGTGATTGGTCAAATAAATGTATCTGAACAAGACAGAAAAGATAGTCATATCAGAATTCATTTAGCTTGCATGAATATATATCCAGGTAGTTTATAAATACTATATTAAAGACACAATTGTAAGTGCCTAGAAAAATACATACAACTTAGAGAGTCCAAAATAATATGTCATTGACTTGTATTAAAGGAAAAAATTGGTAGGTTCTCTGTCTACGTAAGATATATAATATAAATTATTCCAGGTATGTAAGAAATTGGTCACAATATTTTTATTCCATTTTTTTGTTTGTTCATTTGCTGTTCCTTTCCTCTTTTTTTTTATATAATTTATTTTTTATATTTATAATTATTATTATTTATTATTATTATTTAAACAAGGGGTGTGTAAACAGGATATTTTACTCATAACATACAGTACTTTCTTCAGTATGTTACACCAGCTGCGTTAATCTGAATGACCAGCTGAATTGTGAATTAATTTGAAAGGTTATTTTGTATTCATATATAATATACTAATATTGCATGATCATTTGTTATTGTTTGTTATGGTTTATTAATTTCTGCTTTCTTTTGTATGTTGTATAATTTTACTGACTTAATGTAATTTGCACTCAGGTATAACATACAGTCAGAACTTTAAAGGTACCTGGGTTCTACTATAATGTTTGTTGTTATGTAATTATGTTACAGTATACTTTAAAGTTCTTCAGATTCCAGTGTCAGAATATTTGGAGCACTTATATTTATAAGATTTGTGAGGTATCAATCCCTTTTTGTCAGTGAATAACACAGAATGTCTAACCATTGTATATTACATGTAATTAAAACCTTAAATGTATTTATGTTTTTTCATCAATTCTTGTAATATGATTTGAACTGTAAACTGTTCCTTTCTAATCGAGCATACAGTGTAAATTTAATGGTACTGAGGTTCTACTGTGTTTATAATAGACTACTTTGTAATATGTTATGGTTTGTCTGTAGATTAGACTAATTTCTTCCTTTAAAGCTGATTTGATTCCACTAAATCACACTATTTTGTTGAGTGTTTGTAATATAGTTTATACTGTCAAGTATCCTGGTTCCACAATGTGAGATTGTGCTGAGTGTCTGTGATATCATTTATACTTTTAAGGTATCCTGGTTCCACAATGTGAGATTGTGCCGAGTGTCTGTGATATCATTTATACTTCTAAGGTATCCTGGTTCCACAATGTGAGATTGTGCCGAGTGTCTGTGATATCATTTATACTTCTAAGGTATCCTGGTTCCACAATGTGAGATTGTGCTGAGTGTCTATGATATCATTTATACTGTCAAGTATCCTGGTTCCACAATGTGAGATTGTGCTGAGTGTCTGTGATATCATTTATACTTCTAAGGTATCCTGGTTCTACAATGTCAGAGCGTGCCAGGCGTCTTCAGAAAGCCTTGTCATTGGCTGAGGACATGGATGAGGAAAGGTATGCCAGGAACAAGTTGCTGCGAAAGGAGAAACGGAAAGAAATGGAACGAGAACGGAGAAAAGCTGTGCGGGCTGCATACCGCAGGCAAAGGGAAAATAAGCTTGGAGCATCAAAGGTTTGCAGTGTATATAAAAATATATATTTCTAGAATATTACTTCCCCTTTGGATTTTAATAACTAGAAACTCAGGATAGTTTGTTGAAATGAAACAAAATATAAACATTGTCTCTTAATAATATTGTCAAGACAGTTGAAATATGTACCAAGAACAGCATGCATATATAAGCATGAAAATAAAATATAAAAGTGTACCATCATTTCATATCTAGAAAAAGAACAAAAAAGGACTCACATATTCAAGTTTGTTTTGTTTAATGACACTACTAGAGCAAATAGATTAATTAATGTCAAACATTTGATAATTTAAACATGTAATCTTCAGAGAAAACCTGCTTCATTTTTCCATCACTGACATAGCCAGGATTTTATACTGAAGATGGGGATGGTGGTGTCAACACTATCTATGAATCGTGCTATGGGGAAACAGGCAAATATAAAAGGCGGTGTTTTTCATTAGTTGCATGGGATCTTTTATATGCACTTTCCCATGAACAGGACAAAACACACCATGGCCTTTGATGTACCAGTTATGCTGGTTGGGACTCGGATATAATGATACTACTTCATGGTTTTTAAAAATGTTTTTTGGTATAAAGTAATATTTTATTAGGAAATCTAAATTGCTGCCATCAAGTAAAGGAGGTTAAATGTGTTGTGATGGAAATTCACCTCATGAATGTTAATGCTTTAATTACTTTGCTTTTATTAGGATGGAAGATCTAAATCTGATGTTGATGAAGGGGATCGTATGGAGATTGAAGATACAGAAAAGGACTTTCCAACATTTCTTGATATGCATTCAAACAAACAGTGAGTTGACTAGATCTTTAATTTTTCATATTATTGTAATGATTGTTGAAACTTTTAATGAAGTCTCTATCATTTTCCCAGAATTGCATTCTTGTAACCTTTAATAAGGAAAACTTTGTAGTTTAAAAGAATTGCAGATAGTTATAGGTATATAATTTAAAAAAACCCACACACCCCTGACCCACCCCCAAAAAACCCATAACAACAAAAGGAACCTGAAATAAGGGGACAAGAAAGTCAGTAGTTAATACACCTTCGAACTTGTGCCACATATAAGTAGGTTTTGTTTAATCCCAAAATATAATAAGTTATCTCACAGAACTCTGATATTTTCACACCATAACTTACTTTTATTATTTTTATCATTTGGTACTCATAGTTATATAAACTGCTAAATTCCTTAAATTGACCATTTTAAATAATTAATTTTTGTATATTTTTCTATAAATTGAATGTGATATTTCAGAGTGATGGCCATGTTTCGAAAGTACCTCCATGAAGAGGACAACAAAGAAATGATTCATCTACAGAGTTTATATAATGATCTCTCAGCTCACTTTGATCTTGAAAGCAAACAAAGGAAGGATGTTCATGCCACCCATATCTTCAAGTAAGTTAAAATGTCTATTTTATATCAGTGTGTGATTTTGGTTTTAAAAATTTAAGTGTCATAAGTTCTCCCTGTTTGCAAATCTTTAGAGCCCATCATCAACCCAGTGAGCCCTGCTGTGCACCTCCAATAGAACAAAACATACACTACATGTTTTGCATGAAACCATGGAAAAGATCGTATTCAAGACTGTGGTTTGCTAGGATTTTGAGATATATGTTGACTGTGTCATTTCAACAAGAATCAATGTAATTTGTATAAAAAATTTTACGAGCCATGTGGGCTCATAAGATAACCAAGCTAGAGAATCCTATATGATTTTTGCAAGCCTCGGGCTCTCAGACTCTCCTCAAAATCGCACACTGTAGATAGCATTGTAGTAAAATGACCTCAAAGGCAGCAGTATTTTATAAGGGACTGCCATTGTTTTATTTATAAAACTTGTTTCCTCTGAAACTACCTTAAAATCAAAATTTAATAAAAATATTAAAAATATTCTATTGTTCTACTTGGACAGAATTCCTCTTAAGTTGATTCACTTTTCATCACTTGTGGAAAATAGTACAGTTATGGACCAAGAGCCACTTTTATCGTTTTATGTACTGATATGAAACCAAAATGTTTTTGTCTATATCAGACAAATTCTGTTTATTCAGATGACATTTTCATTAAGTAAATTATGTGCAAGTGGAATGTGTTTTTAAACAGTACCTATACCCTGTGAAGGTTTAATTCAATAGCAGGTTATTTCATATTCATAGTTTTTTCCAGGACCTACCTAGACCAGCAGCATAGTAAGAAGTTTATCCAGATGCCTGATAAAATCAAGGCCAAACTTGATGGGGAGCAGGATCGTCCTAAAACTGCGACCATCAAAGATATGCAAAAACATGTTTTGTCACAGATTGAAGAGTGCTTCAAAGAGTTCCTAATAGTAAGAGCTAAAACAAAACATTTTATAATTACAATTAATATTTTAAAATTTTAATCTTTTATTTGTACAAAACTTAGTTTCAATACATAAAGGTGTAACCGTTTTATTTTTAAAAACACCTTTTAAAAACATCCATGTGAATATATGACCATTCATTTCCAACCAGCTTAGCATCTAAGAAATAACCATTTGAAGAGTTTTGGCCAATTCATGCACCTGGACACCTCCAGACCCTACCACCATCACTGTCCCAAATCTCAATCCTTTCCACAATCGGTTCAAATGATTTAGTTATATTCTGTTGCACCTGGGTTGACTGAAAAAGTCAGATTTTGAATCTATTCTTGAAGTATTCAACAAATTGACTCTAGATACTAAAATTGATGAGTTCAAATATCTTTTTATTAACCCAATGCCTGAAATCTCAATAGATTATTCATTCAAAAGGATGTACTTAATATGTGTAATAAATGATATGTAAACGTAATTGTTTATTAAGAAAATATAACTGATATAATCATTTTACAGTACCAGTCTGAGGAGTTTGGGGTGGCCCCTAAAGATTTGTCCACAATGTCCCAAGCGGAAATAGCCATGAGGATGGGCAATGAAAACTGTGGTACCTGGAAAAGGAAGAAGGGGAAAGGAAAAGTAATGTGTTTGCTTTTTGTTTTGAAATGTTTAAATAATATATTGTCACATAAACAGAATTCTACACTCATTTTTATTGACCATTGTTAAGAGAAATCCTTTATGAATAATGAGTATCTGTCTCTTGTTATGTTGTAGAAATGCTAATTTAAATTACAAGTGTTGTAGTGTTTGCATGGTGCGCTTAGTAGAGCACATTAGTGTCTTGCATCTGTTGGAGATGTTGTTTTCTTAATAGTATTTTGCATTTTGACCTTTTTATAAATACAATTTGCAGAATTGGATTGTTGGTTTGATAGTTGTTAAAACTGTACCTAAAACATTTATCAAGTTACCTCTTACAACAACAGCTATATTAGTTGGCCATCTAGTAAAATAAGTTTGTAAATATATATGACTGATGTATGTTTACAAACTTGTTTTACAAAAACTGTAGAATTTATTGTTTATGTTATAAGAGAGAGACAGTTATTGGTAACAATGTGTCTACTGTTAGCATTTTATCATTGCTTGTTCTGTTTTATACAATTTCCTAGATTGAAGAAGATGAGAATAATTTATCAACAGCTGTCGAAATGCATCTAGACTCTGTCACACTGCGAGTCTTTGAACACGATATAGACAGTCAGGTCCCCACAAAAACTAAGAGAGAAACTAAAGTCAGTTTTAGTCGAAAAAAATATTCCCGCCCACCAACTCGAGATAGATGGGGTCGGTCATCGAGATTTGAGCGGGTAACCGTGTTGATTTGACCTGTGTGGGTTGATTCCCTACCTCTAACAAAACATCACAATTGTTTATCAGTGAACACAGCAGTGTAAAATTAACTGTTTGTATTTTGTTTTAAACATGTGTAAAGTTGTGACTACAAGTACATTGAAACCTCAATAATCTGCATAGGATCAAAATTTTAAAACAATGTCTGGTTTATTAATTTCTCTGTAGCCAAATTGTAAATCAATGAAATTGTTAACAATTTACTTATTCACATACATCTGACCATAGTATTAATTACTAAATGTGGTTAAACCCAGTACAACCATTGTTTTCAGTATATCAGTTTTTAATTGGCTAAAATTTTATCACCATGAAATGTCATGTGCATTGCATTAAGGTTGATAAAGAGGGTATGTATGAAAATGTATGGATCATAGATTACTTGAGTCTGGATTAATGAGGTTTCAATTTCACAAAGATTCACTGTAGCCACAATATTTATGTTTTGCACTAATTTGTTACGTTTTCCAACTGGACTTCATATTACACATAAAATTTTTGAATAGAGGTTATCAGCTATATCCTGTGAAGGTAAGAATGAGGAATTCCCAATTTATCCTGAACAGGATAAAGCCGATAATTTATGTCATTAACCTGATATTATGTCTATCCTGCAACTCAAGAAGAAGAATGGGAAAAACATGTTGATATGCTCAAACTAAACAACATGCAAAATTCATTACATAACTCTTGTAATATGCTATATTTATCATGTCAAAAAATAAGTCTTTAAACTCATGATTCCTAAATAAAGATATTAATTTATTTTGATTGAAATGAATAGAGCAATTTTAAAAATCTTGTGATATGACTAGTAGAAGTTTATTTCTTGGCTTTAAACAGTCACTATTATTGGCTAATTACAAACAGACAGGTGATATGACTAGTAGAAGTTTATTTCTTGGCTTTAAACAGTCACTATTATTGGCTAATTACAAACAGACAGGTGATATGACTAGTAGAAGTTTATTTCTTGGCTTTAAACAGTCACTATTATTGGCTAATTACAAACAGACAGGTGATATGATTAGTAGAAGTTTATTTCTTGGCTTTAAACAGTCACTATTATTGGCTAATTACAAACAGTGGTTGCAGGATAAAACTGTTTATTTGGCCCTTTTATTGAATTCAAGCACTTGGGGAACATTTTTATTGAATTCAAGCACTTGGGGAACATTTTTATTGAATTCAAGCACTTGGGGAATATTTTTTATTGAATTCAAGCACTTGGGGAACATTTTTATTTGTTTGTCTTCATCTTACAGGGTCACAATACCATTATATAGAAACATTCCTCCATTGTTGAATAACTTCCACACCCAAAATAAGAATAAAAGTAAATAAAATGTAATAAAAGTGTGACGTTGTTAAAATATACTGGGAATATGCTTATTGTTTTTAACAGTTACTCTATTTTCTTTTGTTGCAAAGCATTTCAGATGGTCTGTAGCTTACATGGCAGAAATATTTATTTATAAATGTGATAGATTTGCCACAAGAAGCTCCTAATTTATGTCACAGCAGCTGCCATTTGAATGACAAGTTCCACAGAGAAATATACATGTAGATCTAATTAAAGTTTGCATTGTGTTGATTGGTTTGGATCTTGTTTGTGATTTTGAACTGAGTAATAATTATTGTGGATTTAAGTGTATGATTTGCATTAAATTTAAGCTGCCATCAATGTGTGTGTGTGTGTGTTTGTTATTCTGATCTGGTTTGAAATTTGTTTGATACACCAATACCCAAAGACTGTTAGTGTAAGTAATAGCATTAACATAATATTATATGCCATCACCAGTGAAAGATCATTAGCATAATTATTTTACACTCAATCACCAATTAAAGGTTTCCATCAGTTAAATATTTTTGTGGTAGCAGTTTGTTTTTGCAAAACAGCTGAGCTTTTAATTTTAGTTTTTCTTAAATGTACTTTAAGCAGAAGAAAAATAATGGCATAATGTTTTAAATTATAAGCTAATGAATCTTTTTTACAGTTATATGATATAATATATATGAACTAATATAGATGTTGAAAATATCATTTACTTGACATGAAAAATATAAAGACACAAACAAGATTTTGAAGAGATAAATTAAAAAAGTATGCATATATATAATGATGGATTGCATTTGTAGTGGGTATGTACCATATGAGGTTATATCTACTGACCAGCAACATCATAAAGTCTTAATTTTCACAATAGTACATGATGTATAAACAGACTGCATATTAATACTTTATCCTGCTGGGGTATATAAATATAACAGTATTTGGATATTAAGTGGTTTTCCTTTATAATAAGATAAATGCACTGACATAACACTTACACTGAGTAACAAATGCTATACAGAATTGTTTGTTTTAAGATAAAATGGTATATGTTCTGTTTGCACTTGATAATTAATACATGGTAATATTTAAATGTTGATTCTAATTCAATATGCATTTTTTTTTAATGCAAATTAATGTGTAAAGTTTTTAAAATTTGAATATACTTTTCAACATATATAATCTCAGTAATTAGTAATGAAACAATTTGTGTAAAATATTGCTTGTAACTTATATTTGTTATTTATTTTTAGTTTAGTTTATTTACAATGGTTTCTACTGATAATTTATTTCATAAAAATAATTTAAACTATATTAACAACATGAATATTAATTTCTGAAACACTAATAATAGATTATGATGCTGGATGCTAAATGTTAATTTTATTCAAATACTGACAACTAAATTGTGATCGCAGGAAGAGTCAAGGGGGAGTTCAATGGACAATCGTTCCTCGTCCCTGAGTATAGACTCGTCTTCAGCTAGAGGGAGGGGTCGCCATAGACAGGTATACTCTGAGAGCATGGTGCTGCCATGGCTTCGTGTGGCCATGCTGTGTATGACATTGTTAATGTGCACCATACCCATTACTGCCTCTGACGGCGGCCTGCACGTGGATTTTAATTCTCTCCTCACATTAAAATTGAAACGGCACCGGCTTCGCTCATATATTTCCATGTTCACATGGGATTTTCATCACTGCTGTAATAGCCCACTCATATATACATAATAATTAATATATTAATTTTAAGTCAGCTTTAAAAATATATTGTTTGTTTGCTATAACCTGACCATTTTGTAAAATCATCTGGGTTGCCATATTTACTAGTCATCAATTTTTAAACTGATACAGGTGTTTTTTTTGTGTTTTTTAAGTTCATGTTACAGCAAACAAATTTGTTTTTAGGGATGACCAAATTTTATATATTCTAACAATGCATGTATCTACTTATTACTTTTAAGTTGTAATATGTTGAACTTTTCTGACTAAACATCTTTCACTTAATAATTTACTTTCTAATTGGTTGTGTGTGAGGTATTGGTTTATTTTAAGATATATTTTAATTGAACTAAATTTATAATCACTTTTAATTGGAATTTTCAAAAATAAATCCAAGAAATAACAAAATGAAGTGAAAACTAAAACTAACCATGTTAAACAAAGTAATTACTACATTTTTATGTTTGTGAAACAAAACCAGAAATAAACATCAACATTTTTGTAATAATATTTAAAATATATCCATTCTTTTTCATAAACTATACAGTATTATACCCCTATACATTGTATAGGTATATAACATAACATTTTTACCATTTACCTACCATAATATGTACATACATGCACCTACCTTCCTATATAACTACCTACTTACTTACCTACCTGCCTACTTATTTAACTACCTATATGTACCTACCTACCCACCTATTTACAGGACTTATATATTGTTAAAGATACTTGTAAAATGCCATTTTTTTCAAGATAGATATAAAATACTATTTTGTATTGAATAATTACTTGATTTAAGATGTGATTTCTTGTTAAATAATGTGGTATCTGTCTTCGGTTTAATATCTTTGTTCTTTATTTTAACTTCTGTGTTTTAATTGATTTAAATTATCCATTTATTGTAACTGATTGTCATCAAAGGTATAGAAATTGATCTGTTGTATCCATAGTGGTCTAAGTGGTCCTACCGCCTTCACAAGATGGTTGTGTGCCAGACAGTTTTTGTACAAGAGCATCTTAACATGGATATATAGTAAAAACTATGTATTTGTGATTAAATTACAAATAATCAAATGTATTGAATATGCAGTTGTATATTATCAAATTTATTTTAATACATTACATACTTGGAATATTCTAATAAATGAAACTTTGTTTTTTATTTTCTAAGATATTTATTTCCCCTTTAACCAATTAAATATTTTCTAAGATATTTATTTTCTCTTCAACCAGTTAAATGATTTCAAAATTGTAAATATTTCCTCTGCTACCTTTGGTGACAAATAAGGAACTTGCTACTGACCTAGGCCCTGTTCCACGAAGCAATTAATTAGTCCTAAGATCACCTTAAGTGCATATGGTAGTTATGCATTTAAGGTGATCTTAGGGCTAAGATCGCTTTGTGGAATGGGGCCCTGGACTATGTTTGTGATGTTGCATTAACTGCATTAAAATGAAAATAATATGAAAGAAGGATTGTGTTATCGGAATACCAGACTAGTTGTTTGAGTGGACTGTAACAAAAACGTTTAATATTTTCTGTATCTTATATAGAATCATTTCTGAGTTGCTTCAGTTTATAATGGACATTAATTCATGAACAAAGTGTTATGGTACGAGACTGTATAGTGTGTCTAATGCTATATAACAAAATTGTATTACTAGTATATATATATATACATGTATATATTTTTTTGACAAACTAGTTTTTGCTCAACATTTATAACCTGTCTTAATTTAGTTGGTTGATGGAAAGTAATCATTTTCAATCTGTTACTGATTGTCATACATTTCTTAATATAATTAGGACTAACTTAGTGTTCTCTATTTAATAAGACTGTATATAGATATAGTGATGCAATCCCATGACTCAGCTGTCATGTTTGACGTCATTATAGTGAAACATACAAATCCACTAAATGTAAAACAATTTATTAAAACACACCCAACCCTTCTTGGTGAGCCACAGATGTACTGGTCTGTGGGTATATATCCATGATGTTATATGCAATATATTTTTCTAGCAAGGGTAGCCTGAATATTTAAGCAATGGGGCTATGGGTCCAGGCAGTTAGGTAGTATGCACCAAATCAGTATTTGGACCTTTTGTTCACAGGTATTATTTAGGAATCCCAGAAACCCAGAAATATGGAATACCGTCAGTCATTATCAGTCTGTCAGTGTAATGATATAAACATTCTCTTGTCAGTACCATCACATATTCCTTTGTCAGTGCTGTTGCACATTTCATCATTTCACAAAGGGTTAAAAATATAAATGTTTCTATCTAATTAATATTTATAAATTTTGTCTTTAGGGATCGGGTCGTGTTCAGCCAACCCGAGAAGACAAGATAGAGTTTTTGCACTCGCTGGGTGAGTCGGCAGCTGGTCACCTCACTATTCCCATGTTGTATTTTTACAAGTACCTCGTCAAACACGGACAGCAAGACAACATGCCTCAGATTGACAAGGATTTGTTCTTTTACATTGAAGTACAGAAATTTAAGGTGATCTTTTCATGTTATTTTAACTAACCTTTAAATTTTTCCTTTTTATATAGTATATATTCTGTTGCTTTGAATTCTGTTGGTGCTCGAGAAAGTATTTGACCCATCGGGTAGTTTGACATAAACATTCGGTCAATTAACAACATGTAAATGTAACTCGGGACTTTGGTTTTGGTTCAAGAGTTGTGGTGTATTTGACCCTTCCGAGTTTGACCCAACGAGATTCTACTGTATATATTTTAACCTTTTAATTTTTAAGTAACCAATCTTGTTATTACCAACATCAAATTATCTAAGAAAAATTCATTATTTTATTTCTTTAAAACAAAGTTTTTCAAATTAATTTATTTATTATCATTAAAGAATGAAATTATGGTTTATTCCAGGCATTTAACCATGCATATTCAAATGAAGATTTACTCAAGTCCAAAGTTCAGTCAATGGTGGACTGTTTTCTGGAGTCTGTAACACCACCCTCTTTACAGGCAAGTGGCATCTTTGAATATTAATGATTAATAGAGATTTATACCACAAAAAGAAAACAAAATCTATCAATAGTTTAGTTCTCTATCATACTGAATTAAGCTTTTTGGTTTTAGGTCCATTGGTGATCACTATCTTTAAAAACAGAAACTATATACAGTTTTTATTTAAGAAATACATAAACATCAACATTAAATAAAACAATGACTTAAATCTGTAGATAAAACTACATACTTATGTTAAATATATAGGGCTGAATTTACAAAGGCTGCTTTAGTTTTACAGATATGCAACTACATATATTTACAATGCTTAAACAGGCATTGTAAATTCGGCCCATGTTTAAAATAGAAGTATAGTGTATATAATTATGCACCATTAATGAGTATCAATGTTGCCATCATATATAAAGTTATTCAGTAGAAAAGGAAGCCCTACCAGTCAGTTATATCGCTTGATAGACCCAGTACAGGGTTGCACAAGGGTGGACATTGATCAGAAACCAAAACACAAAACTGTAATTCATGCATTGCATTATGTTTCTTGGTTTCTTGATACTATCTGTGACAGTGTTAGAAACAGTCTCTTTGGTTTGAACTTTCATCAAATTGAGGTGGTTTAATCCTAAAACATTTGTCAATTTTGTTTTACTGTAAGTATTTTATAGTAGATAGTTGTATGATGATTTAGTATGTTGTTGATGATGATTCTGTGAACTGTTCAGATTAACACCCCAGTCAACTGTCATAGTTGCTGTACTGTAAGCATTTTATAGTAGATAATTGTATGATGATTTAGTATGTTGTTATGATGATTCTGTGAACTGTTCACATTGACATCCCAGTCAACTGTCATAGTTGCTGTATTGTAAGCATTTTATAGTAGATAATTGTATGATGATTTAGTATGTTGTTATGATGATTCTGTGAACTGTTCACATTGACATCCCAGTCAACTGTCATAGTTGCTGTATTGTAAGCATTTTATAGTAGATAATTGTATGATGATTTAGTATGTTGTTATGATGATTCTGTGAACTGTTCACATTGACATCCAGTCAACTGTCATACATGTAGTTGCTGTACTGTAAGCATTTTATAATGGATAATTGTATAATGATTTAGTATGTTGTTATGATGATTCTGTGAACTGTTCAGATTAACACCCCAGTCAACTGTCATAGTTGCTGTACTGTAAGCATTTTATAGTAGATAATTGTATGATGATTTAGTATGTTGTTATGATGATTCTGTGAACTGTTCACATTGACATCCCAGTCAACTGTCATAGTTGCTGTATTGTAAGCATTTTATAGTAGATAATTGTATGATGATTTAGTATGTTGTTATGATGATTCTGTGAACTGTTCACATTGACATCCAGTCAACTGTCATACATGTAGTTGCTGTACTGTAAGCATTTTATAATGGATAATTGTATAATGATTTAGTATGTTGTTATGATGATTCTGTGAACTGTTCACATTGGCATCCCAGTCAACTGTCATAGTTGCTATAGTGTAAGCATTTTATAGTAGATAATTGTATGATTTAGTTTGTTATTGATGATGATTCTGTGAACTGTTCAGATTGACATCCCGGCTGACTGTCAGAGTCGCACATTAAAGGGGGCTAACCGCTACATACAGGGCAAGGAGATGGCAAGCAGCATCTTTGACGAGGCTCAGTTTGCAGTGTTTAAAGAGTTGCTGCCATACTGGGCAGGCTTCAGGAAGAATACCGCCATTCCTTCAGACAAACGAATACCTGGTGAGATGGACATGAAGAAGTATCTAATAATAATCATCATCATAATCATAGTCATAGTCATAGTAATAATCATAGTCATAGTAATAATCATAATAATAACAATAGTAGTAGTAAAAAATAATGTATATTTTTTTAAATAAAAAAGATACATTCAGTTTGTTATACGCCCATGTATGATGGGTTGTATTATGGTATGGCATTATCCGTCTGTCCGTCTGTTAACTTTCTTTTGTCCAGACCATATCTTGCAAACAGATGCACACAGGACCATCAAACTTTACATGTAGGAACAACTTGGGATGGCAGTGTGTCGCGTACTATTACTAAGTCATTGTGACCTACTTTTCAGGGTCTACTGCACATAACAGTAAATCCTTGTCTGGACCATATCATGCATACAGGACCATCAAACCTCACATGTAGGAACAACTTGGGATGATGGTGTGTTGCATTCTATTATTAGGTCTATGTGACCTACTTTTCACGGTCCACTGCACATAATAGTAAATCCTTGTCCTGACCATATCTTGCATACAGATGCATACAGGACCACAAACCTCACATATAAAAACAACTTGGGATGGTGGTGTGTCGCATACTATTACTAGGCCACTGTGACCTACTTTTCACGGTCTACTGCACATAACTTCGTTCAAGTTTGTAAAAATTGTTTAGTGGTTGGTCCAAAACAAACTGTCCATCCATCCCATAGCAAAAATTTCACATAATTAGACTTGAATCATACCCATAACATATTCATTAATATAGATATGGTTTTCCATCAAACTCCTGATGGGCGTATCATGTATCTCATTGGTACTTTTGTATTAATAAAGGAATACAATTGAATTACAATTTAGAAAAAAAGTAAAGTAATTAAGGACAATTTTTGCTATTTTTTGTGTGTGTTTGTATTCGTTTAAGACTTAGGACAATGAAAGATGGCTCATTCTATACAAATCTTTTATATGTATATGACTGTTTTGATATTAAAAAAGTAATTCTAAATTAGTTGGGCAGATTCTATCTCTAAAATCTCATGTATTACTTCTTTTCATAAAATCTTAATTTTCTATATTTAACATAGAAACCAAGTATCAGAAAATGGTCCGAAAACGCAGAGAAGCAATAGAGAACTACCAAACTCCAATAACAAACTTTGACCTTCCACCCATACCAGAAGGTGCCATGCCTGTCTACACTATATCATTGTCTGACGGTGTCCGATTCAAGGTGATTTTCTTTTTCTTATATATATATATATCTATACATGCATGAATCAAAGTTTTCTCCACATGTTCTAGGTTTTAATTGCTCCTGCTTTTCTTGGTATAGTTTGTATTAACTGTTAGTATTGTATACAAATATTTCTTTTAATTAAATGTAGCTATCACTGTTTCCTTAATTTTCACTAGTTTGGTCTTCATTTCTCTTGTTCAATTGAGATTTTCTGTTACCTCAGGATTTAAGAAAACTAGGTCATGTTTTTCTTATGATATTAAAGTTTTCAATATTAAAATGTTTTAAAATTTGTTTTAATTGTAGTAATGTCTTCACAAGTTTACTTAATTCTTCTCTGTGCAGGACTATACATATTATGTTTCTGTCTGTTTTGGATATTTCTTTACACTTTCAATAAAGAAAAGACATGAATGTATATACATTATATCTGAAAGCATTTTAAGACATGGTGTCAGTGATGAATGGATGATTATAATTTTATTTCATTGAAATATTTAATAACTTTTAAAAGTGAAAGGGAATATTCTAGTAACTTTATTAAATATGTGTATCAGTATTTACCAATATGTTGAAAGACTTTGTATACTGGATCAGATATGTTTGTTCTCTGCATGAAATAAGTTTGTTCTCTGCATGAAACACGTTTGTTCTCTGCATGTAATAAGTTTGTTCTCTGCATGAAATAAGTTTGTTCTCTGCATGAAATAAGTTTTTCTCTATTTTTCCTTAATGTACAATAACCCCCTACATAAATTACATACTCATCTATACTTTTTTAACTTCTGTAATACTACAACTAATAATTATTATAGATAGATTGGATATTATACTATATAATGGATTTTTATTACTGAATGTCGAGTGATTGTGAAAACTGTTACCACTTCCAGCCACAGACAGAGGGGTCAGTCTCGTACTGTCCGTCTGAGAAAAGTGCTGAGTTTGGGTGATAAACACACAAGCAGGCTGGGTGAGAGAGGCAGTTTCTAGTCGCTGTAGTAGATGCTAGGCTAATTTAGAAGTATAATTTAGCCAGCTGCAGAATTTTGTAGTAAAATGTCTTCATAGAATAACTTCCAAATTATTCAGTATAATTAGTAATAGATGCATGTTAGGTAAAATAGTATATTTATACATACCCTTGCAAATTTCGTCATGTCAAACTTGTAGTCACAGCTGTGACTTCTAATCAGTAGGCCTATATTATATTTCTTTTCTTAGTTAGATTTCATCTTGGAGACTAAAAAAATCAATCTGGATTGCTCAATTGATGAGTGTATTTACAAAATTTGTTACGTCCATGAGAAAATGAGACTATACTGTGCATGCAAACTTAAACAAGTAATTTATGTAAGTAAGCAAGCTATATCTCTATTTCCCCTAACGTTGGACTTAATGATTATTGATATGTCCATTTTCTCCAGTTTTTCGGACGTAAAGATTATTGTAAAAACACTCATCTATTTATGTTGTTTTAGAGAGAAAATACAGCAGTTATGTTGCTTAGTGTTTACATTTTAGTCTGTAGACCAGACTTTGCTTCAGCTTTCAATTGTTTTATTTGCTAGAATGATTCACAGATGAAATCTTTACAGGTATTAAAATTTTAAGTTTGATTAGCACTGAGCATTTTCTGTCAAATTAATATCTTAAGAGATGCATTTTTTCACTATACGTTTGTACCATGAACACTATACTACCCACATATGCATAATTTTACCACCATCACAATGTCTAAAACATGTATGTCATGTAATTAATGTACGATTGCTTTCTTGATTGTGGCAGATTGAGTTTTAAGCAGTGTTTTTATTAGGGTATTTTGTTTTTGATATTGTGATATTCACTTTTAATTGAACTGATAATAAATTAAGTTGGTCCTTAATTGCAATAACTGTGACCTGTAAAACTGACTTGAATTGACTTATATGTTTAATGACACACCACCATGAATGAAACTGCATGATCTAACCAAAATATTTTTAAAAGCTGTACTTCATTCCTTTGTGTTGTGGGTGGGATTTAGCTCAGTCGGTTGAGTGCACACTTGAGGTGCTTGCGTCACAGGATCGAACCACCTCGGTGGATCCATTCAGCTGATTGTTTTTTTTCTCGTTCCATCCAGTGCACCACAACTGGACAAAGACTGTGGTATGTGCTTTCCTGTCTGTGGGAAAGTGCATATAAAAGATCCCTTGCTGCATTAGAAAAAATCTAGAGGGTTTTCTCTAATGAGGAGTCAAAATTACCAAATGTTTGACATCCAATAGCCGATGATTAATTAATCAATGTGCTCCAGTGGTGTTGTTAAAAAAAAAAAAAAAAAAAAAAAAAAAAAAAAAAAAAAAAAAAAAAAAAAAATCATTCCTTTATGATGTCACTGACTGGACTTTTATTATTTTATTCAGTCTCATCTGATGTCACTGATTACACTTCATTCCCACATTAAGTCATTGATTGGGATTTTAATCCCATAATACCATGTTGTACATCAAGTAGTCATAAATTAAAATACTTTTTAAATGTGTCATTAAACAATATTTTTATTTTTTTAATTTCCAAAATGATGTCATGCACTCATTTCATTTCATTCCCATATGATGTCACTGATCAAACTTCATTCCCATATCATATCATTGGACTTCACTCCCATATAATATCACTGGAATTCACTCCCATAAAATACATGTACTGGACTTCATTCCAAAATTAGTCTGGTAGAAGTTTAGTTGAACGTGGATTTGTCTCCTAAAGTTTTTTCTTCCGTTTTGTGATGTCTGGCAATTACAAAGTTGAAAACTACCGGGTAACATCTTGTCACCCTTGAGCAATTTTTCTTATTGGCTCATTTACACCCTTCACCCCTCTGACTGGACTTCATTCCCATATTATATTAGTAACTGGGGGAGTGGGACGTAGCCAAGTGGTAAAGCGATCGCTTGATGTGCAGTCGGTTTAGTATCGATTCCCATCGGTGGCCCTATTGAGCTATTTTTCATTCCAACAAGTGCTCCACAACTGGTGTAACAAAGGCCGTGGTATGTGCTATCCTATCCTGGGATGGTGCATATAAAAGATCCCTTTCTGCTAATTGAAAAGAGTAGCCCATGAAGTGGCGACAGCGGGTTTCATCTCTTTATATCTATGTGGTCCATAACCATATGTCTGATGCCATATAACCATAAATAAAATGTGTTGAGTGCATCGTTAAATAAAACATTTCCTTCCTATTACTGACTGGACTTCATACCCATATGATGTCACTGACTGGACTTCATACCCATATAATGTCACTGACTGGACTTCATTCCCATATAATGTCACTGACTGGACTTCATACCCATATCATGTCAATGACTGGACTTCATTCCCATATGATGTCACTGACTGGACTTCATTCCCATATGATGTCACTGACTGGACTTCATACCCATATGATGTCACTGACTGGACTTCATACCCATATGATGTCACTGACTGGACTTCATTCCCATATGATATCACTGACTGGACTTCATACCCATATGATATCACTGACTAGACTTCATTCCCATATGATATCACTGACTGGACTTCATACCCATATGATATCACTGACTGGACTTCATACCCATATGATATCATTTTATATATGAAGATATATTTGAAAAATATTTTGGGCAGACATGGTACTGAATTCCAATTATCAGGGAAAACCCCCAGTCAAAGAATGGATCCACTGAGGTGGTTTGATCCTACACTGCAACCACCTCAGGTGAGGGCTCTACTGACTGAGCTAGATCCCACCCTCAAAATGGAATAATTCAGCTTCGTAATTCAGCTTCATAATTCAGCTTCGTAATTCAGCTTCATAATTCAGCTTCATAATTCAGCTTCATAATTAATTTATCACAGTATTATGTCTGTTTGTAATGCTGACAACCCACATTATTTATGTCATCTAGGGGAAAAAAAGAGAGTATGTCTATCAAATATCAATTTGTGGAAAGTGTTTGAATTATTTTTAGTACATTCATATTCTTTGTGTATTTTACAGATACATTCAGTACAACGTGTACCAAAATTATACTGAATGTGTCCAATTTTAAGATTTAGTACCAACATCCAGATATAATATATATTTTTGTATGTGTATTGATTTTATAGATTGGTGTTTTTTTTCTCAATAAACTACATGTACTATATATCACTGCATGAATTTTGTTATCACATTTGCTAATATATTTTATTTCCATATATTTCTTAATTTACACTTATATTCTAGTACTGGTCCATCAGTGCTTGGTGACGGGTTTTATTGACTATTTTAACATATGTAGATCATATTGGAATTGTTTGTTTCATTGTAAGTTTTTTCCAGTTTTGTGATTAAAATACATGTATTATGGATAGATGGATTATTTTAAATCTCTCACGCACTGGGTACTGTCAGTAACAGAACATATTTAATTATTATTGATGAAATAGTTGTCACATTTTGTAGTGGTTATCTATATATTCGTTAGCATTAAATCGTTCAACTATTGCAAAAATATGAATTGTGGTGACATAGTTGTTTCATATGAATGATGATATGATTTAAGGTAGCACTTAATAAATTATTTTAAATTATGAATTGATGCATGTGTATGTGACAAATATATATTGCATTATACTTACATAGTTAGTTGGTATGAAATACTAAAAGATAATAATAAATAATAATAACATTTAAAAAGATTCAATAACAAAAGCAAGGTGACCCATTTGTTAATGGATCTGATAGAGACTGTAATCAGTGAGGTCTTGTTAGCTTTTTGAAACATGCTTGAAGAATATGTTCTAACTACAAATTAAAAAAAAAGAAATTAAAGTCGCACCCCCTAGTTTGAGCCTGTGAAAACAGACACTAAGCTTTGTTAATATGAAAACCTGTAACACATCTGGATAAAATTACATTAGAGCAGGGCTTGAATTTAAGAATTTGTCTCCCATGTTAATTTTGTTTGTGGGTGAAATGGCCCACTGATGGCAATTTTGAATCTGCCTATGGCAGTTAAAAAAAAAAAAAGTGACTTTTGCAGCAAATAAACATGACTGAAAGGTTATTTTATTGTATGTAAAATGAATGAATGAATAAATTAATGTTTAACAACACCCCAGCACAAAAAATGTTATTGTATGTAGACATATTTCAAATGTCCAAATGTTATATACTAGCAGATAATGTACAAGAGATATATACATTTTGCAACCATTGAGGAGCTTTACTGAAGGCACTTTTGTGCCATCGGTGTTGCTCCTGACTCATGGCAATTTATACCTCAGTGCTGTCATTAAATACGAACCCTGTTGAAGGAAAAGAAGTCTGACATTGAATAGGAAAATACTCTAAAAATAGATTATAGCTTTTCTTCATAACCATTACATCTCAGAACAGACATTGTTTGTTTTGTTTTACAGGCCAATTCAAACACAAAACAATGTGTGGAATCAGAATAAAAATAAATTAAAATACCAGAGAATCGCAATGTCACATGATTTAAGAGTTAAAATAATTTATATTCTGTATGTACCGTAATATTAAATCTTAGTTATTTCACATTTATATACTTTATTCATCTAGTGAAAACAGAATCAAAGAGTGCTAACATGTTAAATATTTTATTTAACACGTGTAGTCGATAAATTGATTGTACTGGCAGCAATAAAAAAAGGCACAGTTTTCGAATTTATTTTTAGTCTAAATTGAGAAAGTTCATGTAAGTGGGCCCATAAAACATAGAATAAAACATGTCTGGCCTCGGAGATACGCATATTGATAAAATGATGAAAAATACATTTCATGGCATTACATTCATTTCAACTTATTTTTGTGCTTATGTCCAATTAAGGTTGAAACACGCTGTCCTGGGCACACAACTCAGCTACCTGGGCTGTCTGTCCAGGACAGTGGGTTAGTTGGTTAGTGGTTAGTGAGAGCGAAGAGGGTATATAGTGGCCGTACACCCATTGAGCCTTTAAGAGCTCGCCCTGGGTTGGAGCCGGTACCGAGCTGCAAACCCTGTACCTACCAGCCTGCAGTCCGATGGCTTAACCACTGCACCACTGAGGCCGGTATGGCATTACAAACACCCTGATGATCATAAACACTTCAAATGTACAGAAATAGATACTCTAAACAACAAAATGTAAGTACTGTAATGTCCGATTTCATTTATAAAAAATTGCTTTAATAGTGACAAATATGCTACCATGTTAAAACTCTAGGGTCAAACTGTCACCGTAACATGTAACCTGTTTCATAAGCAATATGTATATCAGTGAAATTATTTTCATGACATCGCTAAAAAGCAGTCACTGTTTGTAGTATGATTTTGTTTCTTTCTGAAAATCTACAATGACAAAATGTTAGCAAAGATTAATTTTTGATTTTTGAAAATTTTGTTTCAGGATTTGAGTGATGACAGCTCAGTGGGTACACCGGCAGTTGACACCAGACCCAGTCGTATGTTGGCCGGCAGCATTGACAATCTGCGGAAAACTCGGAAATCAGTGTTTAGCTGAGAACGTACCAATAGTGCCACATTATCTGATGAGATAAAAGTATCACTGATACTGAGAATACTGTGATATAAATAATATGAGATATGGAAAAGACTGTGATACTGATAAAATACTGTGATAGTAACAATACTGTGAGATAAGAGTAAAAATACATTTACTGTTGAATGTATTTCCTCTTATTGAAAGATATAAGACAAAAAATAAGAATGCTGGACTTCAGTCACAGCTTTGTGCCATAAAACAATATTCATGCCAATTTAATTACCAATTTAGAACATCTCCTCATTGTTCTTTTTATGTATGAATTTGAGATAGGTTTCTTTTCTTAGATCCTGTAATATCATATTTACTGTACATGAAAAGAAAATAGAAAATAAAAGGAATGATTAACAGTGTATCACTGTGACACTTGATCAGGATGGTAAGAGAAGAAACATATTGCTACCACACAGGCTACTCCCAACAACCAGAAAAAAGGTCATATGCACCTTCCCATAGACAGGACAGCACATACCACAACTTTTGATACACTGGGAATTGTGGGTGAGGAAAAAACACCTCAGAACAATTGATCCAAGGATGCATTACATTGTGAGGCTAGTATAGTACTCCATATTTCAAGTCATAATAAGAAGAAAGATTGTGTTTGTCTTGTTTTTGTTGTTTTTTGCACATGTTCAGGTGATGGAACCTGGTTACAACATTCATAGAGTAGATGTCTGTACCATATTTTGTGAGGTGACTGTGCAGTGCATGTTTTAGTTGTAACTTGTTATTCTCCACAATATACACAGTGCATCTTAATGAAAAGAATATTGTTGTCTGCATTAACAAAACTGTTAATTAAAGATAATGTTTTTAATAATAATGGTATAAATCTGTCGCCTACATCAGATGTAGAAAGTTGTACAAGTTCAACTTTTATAATTTTATGTAATATTCCTCCAAAATGGTTTCCATCAATGTGTGTTCTTGTATCAAAGAGAACAATATAGTTCTGCATGTCAGAGGAATTAACAACATGAATTTGCAAATTATAAATATGCAGGTTTATGCTAAAGACATGCAGGGTAGATAACCTATTGTATAATGAACTATTTGTTACATTGTCATCATTGTGTCATGTTTCAGTGTGTATGTTAATGATTTGTAGAATACTATTGAAACCAGTTTTATGTATCACAAAGAATCACATCATGTACATTCATGTTAAAACAAAAGTGCTCTTACTATGATTCCTTCACAACAAGCCAAATGAAATTTCTATCTGATGGTTATTTTTCACTTGTTTATTTTAAACTTTTGTCGATCAAAGTAGGCTGGTTAAGGATGTTTATTATGCTGGGATGTCATTGGGGAAATCTCATATATTTTCTGCACAGAAGTGTAATATTTGAAAACCACCATTATTAATAAAAAATAGTCTATGCCAAAACCTTTTATAATATATTTCATTATGCCATATATGCATATAGATCTGTAATATATGTCACTGTTTTTATAAACCATGTTTAGCCACAAAATAAAGGCATAATGTTTTGCCATTGGAATGTTGATTTTAGTGCATTTTTCAGTATTGTTTTATTAATGTTATTGACATTAAATGCAACTAAACATTGTTAAGATTGCAAATACAGTTTTCATCCAGCCTAGATTTGTTTTTAGTCTCATCAGTATTGATATTTGTTACCAGGTAATGAAATCCATGTTTTATGACCAGTAAAAGTATTTATTGAATGATCACTGTGATAACACTAGACCAAATGTTTTTGTTTTTTAACATAATGTTTTATATGCAAACTTTTATATCTTCTGTACATAATTATGTTACTTTGATACACACTTTGATATACTTAAATTTCTTCATAATATATACATACTTTGATATTTTATTCACAATATCTGGAATGGTTTGGGCAAAGTAAAAAAATATTAATTACATTTTGAAACATTTTACTGAGTGAAATTCTTTTTTCACAACATATTTTTAATAATTTTTCCTGACTTATACTCTGGCGTTAGGGGAAAGAGTGTTCACGTTAAAGAGTTATGTAACAAGTTTATTCATAAATTAAATACAGGCAGTCATGGCCAGTTTTTCTATTACAATTGTTTCTGTTTATTTATTAAAACCAAACAATCAATCAAACAATATAAATTGGTCGTTAGGTTACAGTGAGAGAAGAGAGATGTTGATGAGTGTTATGTAATTTAGAGGGTCTTGGTCTTACAAAATGTTATATGGGAGAAGGGGGTAAAAACAGTGGACAGATTGTATGTTATGTAATTGTTAAAGTTTCCTACAGTGTTCAAATTAATAAAGCTCTTTTACGAAGTTTATTAAAAAAGTATCCGACCTTAGGCCTGGGAAAAAAAGTAGCTTAAATTTTGGGTTCCATCTCTATCTCCTTTGCAGTAGGCCCCTTGCGACTCCACACGCTTAGTCCAGCAGTCCTTCCATTGCTGGAAACATTTCTGTTAGTCCTGTTTTGGAATGGCTGTCAGGTCGCTGTCGCGTTCTTCATGATGTCATCTTGGCTCTCAAATCGGGACCCTTTCAGTGGCACCTTCAGCTTGTGGAACAGCCAAAAATGACAAGGAGCCATGTCTGGAGAGTAGCGAGCCTGGCAAACCTGAGTAATTCCATGCTTGGCCAAGAAATTTCGCAAAATTTCGTTAAAATGGCATGTGCAGAACCTTCGCTAATCTCAACATTATTAGCAATTTCTTGGGCAGTCAACCGACAGTGTTCCATTATGAAATTGCGCACTTGGTCAATGACATGTGGATTTCGGCTTGTTGACGGCTTACCGGAACGATGGTCACTGTCAACCAAAGTTTGACCATCTTTAAACTGGTTAAACCATTCTTTAATTTGTGTAACCCCCATAGCATCGTTGCCACCATGAACACCGGCTGCCTGGCAGAAACTGACTCACTGGGCGAGGCTGCAGAAAATCATGCATACGCATTAAGGTCTGCTACTGCATTTGTCCCACTTTCGCCTCTCTGTTGCAACTAGTTACAGAGAGAAAAAATAAGGTTGGATACTCTTTGAACAGACCTCATATTGTTTGCTGTGAAAGGCAAACGGTGGGTTTCAATATTTAATTAAAATGAAGACAAGAAGTGTATGTAATAAATAGAGAACCTAGTTACACATTTTCATTTCTTATTTATAACACTCTTTTTATTGTGAGCTTGAACATAGTATATATTCTTACACACAATCAACTTGTGCAGTAAATAAGAAGTAAATACAACTTATATATGATTCTGTATATTTATTAGTTATTTATTCGTTTTTTTATTTCAGGTTTTGACTTCTTTTTTTTAATACTGCTTTATATTTCTTTCTTATACTGTTATTCATGTAGAAGCCAGTCTTATTGCAATGACCATTTTATTTTATTTATCAACAGTTACTCCATATAATTGTTATATAATGTATATTGTGCATGGCTCCAATCATAGGTATGCTGCATGTGTGTATTAAAAAAAAACCACACTCCAAAACACCACCCAGACAGTATGACTATAACAGAAGTTCTTTTCACATTTGTTGTCCATGTTATTTTTATTTAAAAAAAAAAAAAAAGCCAACTTATGCACTATATATATATTGTAAATCATTTAAAGTCAACTTTCAAACTTACTTGCCCTGCAATTTATGTTTTGGTAACAATAACAAAGATTCTACACACCCATAAAAACAATTAACTGTGCACATTTTAATTTTTCATCCTTCCTCGACACATTCTGTACCTATGATCTGAATCATGCACATATAAAACAATAAAAGCTAAAATTATTAATTCTGTGTCGTTGGTTGTTTGTATCTAATGGGACAGAACAGGAAAAACCAAACATTTTCTAGCCATACATAACTGATCTGCAAATTGTACATAGAAAATCTGAGTGAATTTGTAGCAGGTTTTGGCCAACTGGCTTAAAAATATGGTTATGGAATACAAGATATAACACCCACAACTCTTTAAAATTCTGCACTTCAACAAATGCAATATTGTGAGCAGACTGCAAACAAATAATGTCCTGAGCAGAGAAAACCCCTCAAGTCTAGACCAATTTGGCTCAGACTGTATGCAGTTCAGAAGAAAATTTAATTATAATGCATGGTCGGTAGTATTATGCACTATGAATATTTGACTAATGGACACTGCCAATAAAAATACAGAATTCATACAAATGCTAATCGGTATTTGTACTGATGACTGACTTCGCCAGTAAAATCAACTACGGTACATAGTAGGTGGTTACAAGTACCTCTTGACCATGCCAGAAGTAACTACTGAACCCTCCCCAAAGTGGTCATACCCCCACAGCTAAAAGCTGATGAGGAAATACCAGGTGTGTGGCATGGATAAAAGCACATGTTACAGTTGGAGAGACAAGGACTGGGATGTAGAGTTGGACAGAGGAAGAAGTTGAAAGCTAGGAGGAGCTCTCAGATCGGGAAGAAATGAGATGAATTCAAAGGAGAGAAAGGGACTGGGATTTAGTACTGTAAATAATTTTCTTAATGACGTTAGGCAATGGAGATGTGGGTTACAGGTAGATATTTCTAATGTCAATCTAAGAAAACAAAATTCAAAAGATGTTGTCATCATAAATTTTATGTACAAATCATATATATATATATATTTCAATCATACATTGAACAAAGAGTTTAAGTACCGGGAAAACAAAAATAATGTCACATATCTATTTAACTGAAACTGGAAGTAAACAAAATGGATCAAATAATATGTTAAAATAATAATAATAATAATAATAATCCAATATATATATATATATATATATATATATATATATATATATGTATCTCAAATCCAAATTCAGCAGTATTGGAAAAAAAAAGGAAAAAAAGAAATTTGAGTGGATAATCATTGAACGTATTAATTTTATACACAATGATATTTTTAGTAAAAATAAAAGGAACCATCAATACAGATGATGTGGAACAATGAATAATGACAGAAACATTTAGCCTAATCAAACATTAAGGCATGTACTTTATTATTAAAACTGTCATTCTGCATCTATTGTTTTAACTTTCAACCTATGTAAATGTGCATTATAAATTGCATATTAAACAATGTTTTTTTCAGTGCAGTCAATACTTTGAAAGTTACTTCGAACTTTGTTCCATAATCTAAAAGCAGAATACACTTCAATACAGTTGTATTTATTTTTATAACTTTTTTTTACAAAGTTACATTCATTTGTTCATTCTTGGATGCGTCATTTAGAAATGCATACACATAATTAACAGAATAAAATGTCCCAAGGTTTCCAATATTTAAAGTAATTAACAAAGCCTTAAATTAATTTTTATTTTGTAGACATGGAAAAATAATGTTGAATTATAATAGTAAGTTGATAAAGTGTTTATTCATGGGTATAATATGATATTAATGTAGGTGTTATTAATTGAAATATTGTAAATGGATACCTTAATTTGATTGGTTATACTTAAGTACAACTAGTTACCACATGGCAAGGGAATGATTCATATAATCTGCTCCATTAAAGCTAGTCTTGTTAATATATTAATATAAATGTTTTGTCACTAAGGCAATATAGTTTGAACAATTCTACTGTAAAAACAGTTTTGTCACTAAGGCAATATAGTTTGAACAATTCTACTGTAAAAACAAAACACAAAAAGAAATCAACAATTGTAAAAATATACAAAAATATTAATACATGTATTAGTATTTGGCAAGACAAATAATGCTGTATGCACAATCACAATTAAGTATCACAGTGGTATTTTTTTGGTAATGTTATTAACATTAATATTTTTTATTGCTGAAATCAGAATGGAGACTGACAAAGATTTTGAGAGTAGCAATTATGATCAATTATTTTCAAAGACTCTGGTATATACATACTGCATATTCTCTTTTAAAACATATATTACAGAATACACGTTAAGTAGTGAATATGAAAAATGCCAGAAATAAGATGTTAGTCATAGGTGGTGAATAATAACGGTTTGTCCACAGGCTTTGCATGTACAATTAAAAAAAAAAAAAAAAAAAAAAAAACCCCAAAAGAAATCCATTTAAAACTCAGTATTTTGTTTACCACTTAAAGATGTGCCAAAATTTAAAAACTATATATAAAACTAGATTCACAAGAATATTAAAAGAAAATCTACAGGGCAAGTCATTGTTGGACTATATTCTTCATTTGCTACCCTTATTTCTTCTAAAATATCTGGGATTGTTTCTTTTAGATGGTACTACAATCAATCAACCTTTTCTTTTAGATGGTACTACAATCAATCAACCTTTTCTTTTAGATGGTACTACAATCAATCAACCTTTTCTTTTAGATGGTACTACAATCAATAAACCTTTTCTTTTAGATGGTACTACAATCAATAAACCTTTTCTTTTAGATGGTACTACAATCAATAAACCTTTTCTTAAAGATTATTTGAGACTCTTCATCCATCATAAAATCTGAAACTGGTACATAATAAAACTTCAACAATACTGCTTTGTAAATAATACAAGGTAACTAATATTATGTCTTGTAGTGTACTATGGTATACAAAATGTACAACTTATTACAGTGTTTTCCTCTGAATTATCCACATGGTTAAAATGAGCATGTTAATAAAACAAAGCATGAAAAGTTTATTGTAAAGGTTTTATGTACAATAATATGATGACATTTTAATCAAATATAGTTCAGCAGTATCAAATAACAGCAAACCAACATTGGACGGATGATTATAATAAAGATATCAAACAATATTCATAATATTTTATATGCATTTCTTGTAAATAAACAAATACATAATATATTTTATATATATTTCTTATAAATAAACAAATAACAACATATTTTACATTTTTGCTGTTACCTTATTTTGTCTATATTTTATAAACATCTGGATTCTGATAAATACTCACTTTCAGATAATACTATTTTTTTAATTCTGATAAAAAGTCACAGTTTTTAATCATACATTCATGTAATATATTATTTACTATACACACATATATTACAAATGTTTTTGTCCTGTCACATTTCAATGAAAAAGCACAAACCAATGATTTATATGTCACATAAGTATAACACTACAGTAAAGAAAGCATTGAAGTATAAGTGAAATTATATTAATACTCAATGGACTCACTTTAATTTTTCACACATTAACTAAACATTTTATCTAAACATTTAAAAATATATATTTAGCAACCCATCAGTAAAAATTAGTGAAACTCATGAATAAAGTTAATTCAAGTGTTCTGCTAAAACTGCCCTTTATAAACAGGTAGGTAGTCTTTCAAAATACAGTAAACTATAAAATATCTGTGAGCATAACACAGTGAGAAAAACCACACTTTTACTGAGACCGTACAAATAGATAATATTTCATCATCATCATTTTGAGTTACTGTATTTTGTATGAATAACTATCTTATCAATTATCATGATCACTAATAAAATTACCTCTCTAAATATTAAATCTGGTCTTCATCAAATTTTAAAAAACCTAATCTTTCATAATTTTCAGTACGTGGTTTAATTGTAGGATGGAAATGGCTGACAGCAGGTTCAGTGGTATGCATAAGTGGTTTACAGCAACACAAATTTGAATGTAAACATGGATTATATGCAGAATGGAAATGGCCGACCTTTCATTTACAGCAGGTTCAGCAGTATGTCCCTAAGGTGGTTTACAGCACAGAGTCTGATGTAGAAGTTTATTGGTCCAGCTGACAGAGCATGGCCGCTCCTCGTAACACCCAGAAGTCTGGTGGTTGAACAGACGGCAGGTCAACAGACGAGACAAAGTTGGTAGAGTGTCCAGTGGAGGACAGCGTCCCAGCTCTAGTGGACGTACGATACAGAGGACATTCATACGTCTGAGATTCTTTACCTTTGGCTTTCAATTGGTCATCATCTTGTTCCGTTTTGCTGCCAGATTTCTCAACAGAAGATGGAATTTGAATCTACAAGATTAATTGCAATAAAATGTTTAAGTATTCTTCTGGGGGTTTTAATTTTTAATTTTAATTCTAATTATTATCTATCTTTGCTTCACAGATGTAGTTGGCACAAATTCAGTGACAGGATTGTTTCAGAACTAAAGTTTTAAAAGCTGTCAAATCCTAATTTTTGTAACCTAGATTTTACCAGATATTTTATCAACAAAATTCACCACTTTACTATAAAACTGACCAATAGTTTTTTTCTGAAATCCAAACAACAGATCATCAAAGACATCTGCAAATCCTAACAACTGATTCCAATCACATAAAGATGTACTTTTTAAAATAACCAAATAATTGAGATTTGACCAGGGATTCAAAGACAAGGGAAATGTAACTTCCACCAATATAATTATGTTTAATCAGCAACAGGTTTAAATTCTTTCATACACATGTAGAAAGACAAACTTTTAAGACAAATGACTTTAAAATCCAAAAATGGGCTTCAGAATGAAAACATAATGATGAATTTATACAGAGGGAATAAGGATGAAAGGTTACAATTGGGGGAGAGGGGTAAAAGGACAAATGGACTCTTCCTGACATTACCCCCCACCTCCCCCCCCAATAACCCCTTATGTTAATAAAATTTGTATTATTAAAACAGTTTTCTTTCTCTGCCAGTGCTTACAATGTAGATGAGTGACCGTCTGCTGGTATGTGATATGAAAATATGTGTAGATATAGTTACAGAGAAGGGATTCTAAGTGACTGCAACCCACTCTAAGATGAATTACCTGTACAGGCATGAAGTGTATTTCCGGGAGACAGCAGAATCTGTGACCGGGTTGCAGATCCTGCAGGGAGTAAGTGGTGGGATCCCATCGGGCTCCATCCAGGAAAAGACCAAAAATAAGCACACCATCTTCTGGGCCATGGTTAGACTGAACCAATAAATAGTCAAACAGATTAATACAAAGTATTTCAATTCTGTTACCGTAAAACATTGCTCACATAAGATAGAAAAAAGGTCTGCTTTTAGAATACAGTCATGTCAAAATTCAGACTACTTTGTAGTATGCAATAAATTAAGACCATGCAAAGTAATTAGAAAGGCTAATGTGAAAATGTGCATAAATTTGTTTCACGGCATTAAAAAAGTATTAAAAAGTTTCCTCTGATCATTAAAAACTATTTTGTTAAAAACTAAAAATGCTTAATTCATCTCAAACATGTTTGAAAAACGTAGCCCCAATAATGCTGTTAGCAAGACCTGAACTGATGTGACACTGAAATTAACTGGTCTCTTAAATGATGTCAAACAGTAATGTGCAAATGAAATACAGATGGTCATCAAAGGTACTACCGTATATCGCTGTGTATTAGCCGACTTTTTGATACAAAAATTATCAAGTCAAAGGCTGGGGTCGGCTTATCTAAGGAGTCAACATTTTATTGGAAATGTAAAGTTAGAATAGTGACGTCAGGGCTCGACTCGATCTATTGTCATTATTGTGCTCTGCATTTCCGCTTTAATAAAATTTTAATATTGCATTTTAACACAAGCTATTACAAATAAAAGATATTAAAATTGTATATATATGTTCATCTTTAATAAATGTTGGTGTTTAAAAGTTATTTAGTAATATTTATCTGTTTAAACAACAATAAATGGTGACCGATCAAAACAATTTCGGAAAACTTCGCAGGTCACATGTCATTACAAAACTGCTTACTAAACCGGTGAACATGTTAATTGTTCCAGCTTCATTTGTTTTGTTTGTCGGCTTGGGATTAATCGACACGGGTGGTTGGGTATGGTAGGGTATAGCCGACTAGTAATGAAAAGACCGATTAGCACAATCAACAATGCAAACAGTCACTGTGTTTTTAACGTGTGGCTGCAATCAAGAATGTTTAGGTATATTTCGCTATCTTGGTACTTATATTTTACGAGAAATAAATTAACCGGACACCGTTTCTATAAATAGAAATAGGCTACTGCTTCCGGATAAGTTTGCTGTGACAAATGACGTTTGAAAGCAGATGTACTTTGTCATTTTGTAGACCACACAGACATCTGACTTGGTTAGTTTTATATAGGGGGGTCGGCTTATATACAAGGTCTATAATTTTAAAGCCGATTTGGAGGGTGAAACTAGGGGGTCGGCTAATGCATGGAGTCGGCTAATACACAGCGATATATGGTAATCTAAAAATACAGATTTGTAAAAATAAGGTTGCAATATGAGGAAAGTTTCAAGTAATCATTGTAGTCCCATGAAAAGTATACATTTAGCAAAATTGATTGAACAGAAATTAATTAATATATATGGATGTATATGCATGGCTTTGCATAAAAACAACTTTTGTTCTGTTGCTAAAACTCACAGTAAATGCTGCCTCCTTGATTTTGAGATTTTGAGAATATTTTAAAGGATCCTCTTCAAGATTTGTTTTCACTGGCTGGACAATATATTCAAAGGTCAAAGAGTCAACCGAGATGTTCTGCTTTCTGGCATGATTCTGAGACACAGCAGTGAGAAAACCTGTGTATCAATTGACATAATTATATAGCTGACAAAGTATGATATGTGTGCACATGGTTAAATTGCCAATACATTTATTGTCATTTATTAAATATACATGGTTGCTTATGAAAGTTACACACAACTAAGGACAAAATACTTTTCATAATTTAGTGCTAACTGTTTGGAGAATAAGAAGGTTGCTACATAAGACAGGTACTACTTAGCACATATTTGACTTTCTGTAAACTTAACAACAAACATAATCAAGTCAAACTTTAGACCAATACTGAGGATGCAAACCTGTTCACTAAACTGTGGGAATCGGTGCTGATCTGAGACCAATTTCACAACACATTGTTTGCCTAGTTTTAAATGTAAATATAAATGTACACACAAAAGCAATTCTCATAAGTACAAATTGTACAATAATTTTCTTTTGTCTGTCATAATCCATCTTCCTTAATTATGTAATTTTATCCATGAAATATATATATATAAATGAATGAATGAATGAATGTTTAATGAATCTCCAGTACAAAAATACACATCGGCTATTGGGTGTCATAGAAAGGTAAAAACTTGATATATATGTAAACATATAACTGCCAAATAAACTCCTGAACCTGACAGCCCATTTAGTCATGACAATCAAACAAAGGATATGAATGGCAATTAGAATGCCGAAGACCGATACTTACAGCTAATAACAGCTAGGATTATTTATGGTCTGTTTATGCACACTGGCATATAACTGTATTGCACTCTAAAATTTTACTTCAAGTTGAACTAAACTTGTGGAAAGAAAATGCTTGGATGGACTCCAAATTGAACTAACCTTGTGGAAAGAAAAATCCTGGAAGCCAGAAACTGTGTGGCTGAATTGGATAGGTATCCTCGAGTTCGTCGTCAGGCGAGGTGGCCGTCTGTGTCTGTGATGCAGGCTTATTGACGTTACTGAGAGCCTTGAACTTCCTCTCTATGGATCCCGTGATGAGCTCGGCCCACAGCGAGAAGAAGTCCACACGGTTTACCAGATCCCTGACCCACGACGCCAGGGGCTTTCGAGATTCATAGGCCACCATCTAAACAGTGTCAAGTGATTCACAAGGTTATTTAAAGAAAACAGGCCACAAATTTATGCTGCTAATTTATGATTTGCGAAAAAAGAAAACCATTTTTTCCTTTCATCTAGGCTATTCCTGTACTTCATTTTATTCATCAGTATTTAAAGATGAAACTCTTATAAGTATATCACAAAATTAAATTGTTATAAGTATATCACCACAATAAATGGTTCTGGATTAACACTAACTATTTTGATGTGTAACAACAACAATACATCTGAAACCCATAACAATAATACAAAATAAAGAAAATATATATTAATGCATAACCAATTTCAAAACAGAACACAAATCATTAACCTTCTGACTACTGCAGGCGAGATATCTCACCCGACGTCATGCCAGTCGACATACAATACATTCCCCAATTCATATTTCCCACTGTTTTGCACACGGCACTCGCTGCAAATACCGGAAATACAAAACAGGAAACACTTACTGACACTATGGCTGCCTTAGGTTTCCGTTTTTCAATGAAAAATACCTTGGAATTTTGGTTTTCGGCAAGTATTTTCGCTTGACAACAATGGTGGCACGTTGCATACATTTTTTAGGAATCGATAGCTTATTGCAATAGCAAATTTGATAATACGTTTGATCGTTTTACCAACAACGAAAATCACCAAATATTGAGATATGAATTGTAGATTGTTTTTTTTTTTAATTCTGGTCAGAAAACCACTGTTATCAGGAATAATGGACATAAATACTGGACAGCTGGCCACAAATGCCTGTAAGTAAATGCCTAATTTTAATCAACATTAACTGATCTAAAATGTCATATAAATTAGAAAAACCCACGAAAATAATACTTACCGATTTAAATATTTTATGTATTTATAAAACATTAAAGTGAATATATGTGAGTAAAAATTATAAACTTGTACCCACTCAACGTGGTTTTTGTCAAAAATTAATCTAGTAGTCTAAAGGTTAATAAAGACGATCACTGAAACATTTTTCTACATACATGAATTAAAAAAATTACCTTCCACTGAGCTGGAACCCTTTGAGTGAGCAAGGCCTTGTATGCATCTTCCAAAAGATCAGACATGATTATCTCCCCCTTAACTGCCTGTGTTAGCTCGGACAAAGACTTGTGGATGATATGTAGCAGATTGTTGAAGCGATCGATTTCCTGACGAAGCACTGTAATCAAGGCAGAGTTGCCCAGCACGGAATCTGTGGCTTCTTCCAACACTATAATTAAACAGTAACATTTAGAACTGTTATGCAGACAAATAACATTTGATTTTTTTAAAGTATTATCTTAGGATTGTGATTTAGCTTTCAGTTTTTAATTTTTAACCATTTTCTATTTCCCTTCCTGCTTGGCTTGCATAGAAAGAATATATATATATACTCTTCAAAAGAAGAAACGCAAAACCACATTGTCGTAACATTTGGAGAATTGATTTAATTATTGAATGGTGAGTCCGATAATTACCAAATGTTGCAGGATTGTTCACAATTCACTCTAGTCCATTGTGAGTAAGTGATAGGACACACCACCAAGGTCAAGGTCATCTGGAGTCAATACCGGGTGTGGCCTCCGCGTGTGTTGACAACTGCCTGGCACCGCCTGCCCCCGCCTGCCCATTGAAGCAACCAGAGTACGGATGATGTCCCGGGGGATGGTGGCCCACTCGGCCTGCAAGGCTGCTGCCAGCTCGGGCAGGGTCTGGGGCTGTGGTTGTCGCTGTCGGAGGCGTCAGTCCAACTCGTCCCATAGATGCTCAATTGGGTTCAAATCCGGTGATATCGATGGCCAAGGAAGGACATTAATGTTGTTGTTCTGTAGGAAAACCGTTGTGAGACGTGCTGTGTGAGGCCTGGCGTTGTCATGTTGGAACACTGCGTTGGCGTTGGCCATAACTGGAACGATGTGTGGCCGGAGGATCTGGTCAATGTAGCCCTGTGCATTCAGGTTGCCCTGCACGTGGACCAGGTCAGTTCTGCCAGTGTGTGAGATGGCTGCCCACACCATGACACTACCCCCGCCGAATCTGTCCACTTCCTGCACGCAGTTTGCCGCATAACGTTCACCACGATGCCTATACACGCGACATCTTCCATCATGACGTCGGAGCAGAAATCGGGACTCGTCACTGAACCACACCTGTCTCCATCGCAGTTGAGGCCATTGTCGATGAATCTGGCACCACTGCAGTCGGAGTCGACGGTGTTGTGGTGTTAAGATGACACCTCGAACTGGACGTCTGGCACGAATTCCTACCTCACGTAGGCAGTTCCGTACGGTCTGGTCGGATATCCTGCGCAAACCTGGTATTGCTGCGGCTGTGGAGGTGGCAGTAGTCAATCGTTCCCGAAGGTGGTGTACCCGGATGTAGCGGTCCTGCCCGGGGGTAGTGACCCGTGGTCGATCGGATCTAGGGAGGTCACGTGTTGATCCATGTTGCTGGTAACGGTCCCACAGTCTGGAGATGGTGCTTGGGGACACATGGAATGCCCTGGCAACGGCCGTTCTGGATTCGCCTGCGTCTAGTCGGCTGATGGCATTGTTTCTCTGCGGTTCACTGAGACGTGGCATGTCCTGGATTGTCAACTGTCGGCCAGATACAGAGGCCAGGCAAGCGAACACCCTGCACTTTTATACTGTCGGTGTTCATGTTGCACGTGCAGACAACGCACGTGCAGTGGTGACATGGTTTGCACGTGGCTGCGTTTTTGCGAATATTCACATTTTGGAACTTTATTGTACAGTATCTGCGTTTTATCGAATGTAACCGTGGGAATGTGTTTGGGACATGCAATGACCTTATATTCACAAAGCATGAACCGGTAGGAAACATAAAATCGGAGTTATAACCCATTTGTACCCTTTTGCGTTTCTTTTTTTGAAGAGTATATATATATATATACAAATTACTACAGGAAACTAAACAGTTTGCTTATGTACCTGGCTGTAGTAGTTTTCACCTTGCATTGTCAAGACAATTTAAGAGAAGGTAATTAACTGGGATATAATTATAAAAATGAATGACAGAATCCTGTTTTGATTAGCAACATACAGTCTTCAGTTAAACCTCCTCACAGATATATTACTGTTTTTTTAATACCCAGTTTGTAGAAGTAGTTCTTGGATAAAAAAAACACCGTCTAGATTTTTTTTCAGGATTTTAATGCCACCCAAAAACTGAAAAAGCTCACAGTAAGCCCCCCACTTTTCATATCAAGACCTTGCAAAATTTCCCAGATTTTTAAAAACAAAATGATTTGCGAAATAACTCAGTGGATTCATTAAAAGGATGCAATGCCCAGTAATTAATATAGTAAAAATAATCCTCACTTAGTCTATCCTTCTGCTTGATCCTTAGATCAGTAGAACTCTCCTTCAGAATGAGACTCTTCAAAGAATAGCGTGGCAGCAGCCGAGTCCCTTTGTTTGCGGTGTCTGCGTCATCAGTTTCTTCAATACTCTTGGGCAGATGTTTATCAATGTCCGTACATATGTCCAACACAATTTCATCGTTACTCTTCTGAGATCTGAAATTTTAACAAGCAACAATTTTATGTACAGCTGGCCTGTGTTCTATATATAGGTTTTCTTTATGGGCACTCGCTACAACTTGACACGTTCCTGCTATATTATATTCATTTAACATTATGCACATAAAAAAAGGCTAGTGAGTATTTCATAACACCACAGAGTGCTTGAATCAACTGAATACAGGGTTGACTACAAGTCTTTAGCACTATTAAAATACGATCTGTCGAATAATCCCGAAATATTTTAGTTAATATATTAAAAAACCCTGAAAAAACCCATTTCATATAAAGTTTGTTTGTTTTGTTTATTGACACCACAAGAGCACATTGATGTATTAATCATCGGCTACCGAACGTCAAATATTTAGTAATTGTGATATATAGTCGTAGACAGGAAACCTGCTACAGTAGGATAGCACATGCCACAGCCTTTGTTATACCAGTTGCACCAAAGAAACAGACTGCAATACAGCTAAATTTTAAACATTTTATTTATAGTCTTAATGTAATATGCAATGTGGTTTACTATTTAAAACTATAAAATTCAATGTGTATTTACCCTGTGAGTCCAACATAGATGCGTGGCTGAACACTGACAATGATGTCAATAAATTCACCAGCCTGGATTTCCCGACATGTCTTCTCAGCATTATCCGTCATACCCAGCATGTCAGGGTATTCATAGTTGGGAAGTTCTTCAACGTACTTAATCACATCAGACAAGGTGTAGGTGTCTGGAATGGGCTTATATTGCTGAAAACAAATTCACCAGTAACATGTCAAAACATTATTCACTTTAAAAAATTTTTTAAAATTAAACATGTACAGTTGAACTGAGGTAAACAATATTAAATTAATCTATTTTTAAGAACTTTTTCAAAGCTCAGAAATGATTTGCAATTTCTTGCTGGCATATATTTACCGATTTAAAATTTGATACTACCCCAATTTAAAACAAGGATGTGCTTGGTGTTCCAGACTACATAAAGCACTGTCCTTTAAAACTGAAGTATTATACAAGGATGTTAAATATCAAATGATTACTTACTCCATCTGCTGAGAAAGTATGATCTTCCTTGAGAATGTTCTCACAGTAAAACCTTCCAAGCATACTGAGAAGACATCGCCTGTCCCAGTCATCTGTGACACGACCACCAAAAGTTACCTCCCCTGTCAGGTAACGGAGTGCTGTCCACGGTACAGTGTCCTGTTCTTCCAGCAACATTTGGAGTTTCAAGAGTGAAACCTGAATACAGAAAACTCAATCTGAAGTTCTCTTATGGTCAAATATGTAGTAAGAAATAAAACCTTAACAACTGGAGCACAAAATAGAGAATAGAGGTGGTTTATGGTCTACACTATCAAGGTCAAATACAGCAGTGTGAAATGAAACCTTACCAACTGTAGAGAATAGAGGTGGTTACAACCCACAGTCATGGTCAAATACAGGAGTGCTAAATGAAACCTTACCAACTGTAGAGAATAGAGGTGGTTACAACCCACAGTCATGGTCAAATATAGCAGTGCTAAATGAAATCTTACCAACTGTAGAGAATAGAGGTGGTTACAACCCACAGTCATGGTCAAATATAGCAGTGCTAAATGAAATCTTACCAACTGTAGAGAATAGAGGTGGTTACAACCCCCAGTCACGGTCAAATATAGCAGTGCTAAATGAAACCTTACCAACTGTAGAGAATAGAGGTGGTTACAACCCACAGTCACAGTCAAATACAGCAGTGTGAAATAAAACCTTACCAACTGTAGAGAATAGAGGTGGTTACAACCCACAGTCATGGTCAAATAAAGCAGTGCTAAATGAAATCTTACCAACTGTAGAGAATAGAGGTGGTTACAACCCACAGTCATGGTCAAATATAGCAGTGCTAAATGAAACCTTACCAACTGTAGAGAATAGAGGTGGTTACAACCCACAGTCATGGTCAAATATAGCAGTGCTAAATGAAATCTTACCAACTGTAGAGAATAGAGGTGGTTACAACCCACAGTCACAGTCAAATATAGCAGTGCTAAATGAAATCTTACCAACTGTAGAGAATAGAGGTGGTTACAACCCACAGTCACAGTCAAATACAGGAGTGCTAAATGAAATCTTACCAACTGTAGAGAATAGAGGTGGTTACAACCCACAGTCACAGTCAAATACAGCAGTGTGAAATGAAACCTTACCAACTGTAGAGAATAGAGGTGGTTACAACCCACAGTCACAGTCAAATACAGCAGTGTGAAATGAAACCTTACCAACTGTAGAGAATAGAGGTGGTTACAACCCACAGTCACAGTCAAATACAGCAGTGTGAAATGAAACCTTACCAACTGTAGAGAATAGAGGTGGTTACAACCCACAGTCACAGTCAAATACAGCAGTGTGAAATAAAACCTTACCAACTGTAGAGAATAGAGGTGGTTACAACCCACAGTCACAGTCAAATACAGCAGTGTGAAATGAAACCTTACCAACTGTAGAGAATAGAGGTGGTTACAACCCACAGTCACAGTCAAATACAGCAGTGTGAAATGAAACCTTACCAACTGTAGAGAATAGAGGTGGTTACAACCCACAGCCATGGTCAAATATAGCAGAGCTAAATGAAATCTTACCAACTGTAGAGAATAGAGGTGGTTACAACCCACAGTCACAGTCAAATACAGCAGTGTGAAATGAAACCTTACCAACTGTAGAGAATAGAGGTGGTTACAACCCACAGTCACAGTCAAATACAGCAGTGTGAAATAAAACCTTACCAACTGTAGAGAATAGAGGTGGTTACAACCCACAGTCACAGTCAAATACAGCAGTGTGAAATGAAACCTTACCAACTGTAGAGAATAGAGGTGGTTACAACCCACAGTCACAGTCAAATACAGCAGTGTGAAATGAAACCTTACCAACTGTAGAGAATAGAGGTGGTTACAACCCACAGCCATGGTCAAATATAGCAGAGCTAAATGAAATCTTACCAACTGTAGAGAATAGAGGTGGTTACAACCCACAGTCACAGTCAAATACAGCAGTGTGAAATGAAACCTTACCAACTGTAGAGAATAGAGGTGGTTACAACCCACAGTCACAGTCAAATACAGCAGTGTGAAATAAAACCTTACCAACTGTAGAGAATAGAGGTGGTTACAACCCACAGTCACAGTCAAATACAGCAGTGTGAAATGAAACCTTACCAACTGTAGAGAATAGAGGTGGTTACAACCCACAGTCACAGTCAAATACAGCAGTGTGAAATGAAACCTTACCAACTGTAGAGAATAGAGGTGGTTACAACCCACAGTCACAGTCAAATACAGCAGTGTGAAATAAAACCTTACCAACTGTAGAGAATAGAGGTGGTTACAACCCACAGTCACAGTCAAATACAGCAGTGTGAAATGAAACCTTACCAACTGTAGAGAATAGAGGTGGTTACAACCCACAGTCACAGTCAAATACAGCAGTGCTAAATGAAACCTTACCAACTGTAGAGAATAGAGGTGATTACAACCCACAGTCACAGTCAAATACAGCAGTGCTAAATGAAATCTTACCAACTGTAGAGAATAGAGGTGGTTACAACCCACAGTCACAGTCAAATACAGCAGTGTGAAATGAAACCTTACCAACTGTAGAGAATAGAGGTGGTTACAACCCACAGTCACAGTCAAATACAGCAGTGTGAAATAAAACCTTACCAACTGTAGAGAATAGAGGTGGTTACAACCCACAGTCACAGTCAAATACAGGAGTGCTAAATGAAATCTTACCAACTGTAGAGAATAGAGGTGGTTACAACCCACAGTCACAGTCAAATACAGCAGTGTGAAATAAAACCTTACCAACTGTAGAGAATAGAGGTGGTTACAACCCACAGTCACAGTCAAATACAGCAGTGTGAAATGAAACCTTACCAACTGTAGAGAATAGAGGTGGTTACAACCCACAGTCACAGTCAAATACAGCAGTGTGAAATGAAACCTTACCAACTGTAGAGAATAGAGGTGGTTACAACCCACAGTCACAGTCAAATACAGCAGTGTGAAATAAAACCTTACCAACTGTAGAGAATAGAGGTGGTTACAACCCACAGTCACGGTCAAATACAGCAGTGTGAAATAAAACCTTACCAACTGTAGAGAATAGAGGTGGTTACAACCCACAGTCACGGTCAAATACAGCAGTGTGAAATAAAACCTTACCAACTGTAGAGAATAGAGGTGGTTACAACCCACAGCCATGGTCAAATACAGCAGTGTGAAATAAAACCTTACCAACTGTAGAGAATAGAGGTGGTTACAACCCACAGTCACAGTCAAATACAGCAGTGTGAAATAAAACCTTACCAACTGTAGAGAATAGAGGTGGTTACAACCCACAGCCATGGTCAAATATAGCAGAGCTAAATGAAATCTTACCAACTGTAGAGAATAGAGGTGGTTACAACCCACAGTCACAGTCAAATACAGCAGTGTGAAATGAAACCTTACCAACTGTAGAGAATAGAGGTGGTTACAACCCACAGCCATGGTCAAATATAGCAGAGCTAAATGAAATCTTACCAACTGTAGAGAATAGAGGTGATTACAACCCACAGTCACAGTCAAATACAGCAGTGTGAAATGAAACCTTACCAACTGTAGAGAATAGAGGTGGTTACAACCCACAGTCACAGTCAAATATAGCAGTGTGAAATAAAACCTTACCAACTGTAGAGAATAGAGGTGGTTACAACCCACAGTCACAGTCAAATACAGCAGTGTGAAATGAAACCTTACCAACTGTAGAGAATAGAGGTGGTTACAACCCACAGTCACGGTCAAATACAGCAGTGTGAAATGAAATCTTACCAACTGTAGAGAATAGAGGTGGTTACAACACACAGCCATGGTCAAATACAGCAGTGTGAAATAAAACCTTACCAACTGTAGAGAATAGAGGTGGTTACAACCCACAGTCACGGTCAAATATAGCAGAGCTAAATGAAATCTTACCAACTGTAGAGAATAGAGGTGGTTACAACCCACAGTCATGGTCAAATATAGCAGAGCTAAATGAAATCTTACCAACTGTAGAGAATAGAGGTGGTTACAACCCACAGTCATGGTCAAATATAGCAGTGCTAAATGAAATCTTACCAACTGTAGAGAATAGAGGTGGTTACAACCCACAGTCATGGTCAAATATAGCAGTGCTAAATGAAATCTTACCAACTGTAGAGAATAGAGGTGGTTACAACCCACAGTCATGGTCAAATATAGCAGTGCTAAATGAAATCTTACCAACTGTAGAGAATAGAGGTGGTTACAACCCACAGTCATGGTCAAATATAGCAGTGCTAAATGAAATCTTACCAACTGTAGAGAATAGAGGTGGTTACAACCCACAGCCATGGTCAAATATAGCAGTGCTAAATGAAATCTTACCAACTGTAGAGAATAGAGGTGGTTACAACCCACAGTCACAGTCAAATATAGCAGAGCTAAATGAAATCTTACCAACTGTAGAGAATAGAGGTGGTTACAACCCACAGCCATGGTCAAATACAGGAGTGCTAAATGAAATCTTACCAACTGTAGAGAATAGAGGTGGTTACAACCCACAGTCACAGTCAAATACAGGAGTGCTAAATGAAATCTTACCAACTGTAGAGAATAGAGGTGGTTACAACCCACAGTCACAGTCAAATACAGCAGAGCTAAATGAAATCTTACCAACTGTAGAGAATAGAGGTGGTTACAACCCCCAGTCACGGTCAAATATAGCAGAGCTAAACAAAACCTTATTAGAGGTGGTTATAACCCACAGTCACAGTCAAATATAGCAGTGCTAAATGAAACCTTACCAACTGTAGAGAATAGAGGTGGTTACAACCCACAGTCACAGTCAAATATAGCAGTGCTAAATGAAATCTTACCAACTGTAGAGAATAGAGGTGGTTACAACCCACAGTCACAGTCAAATATAGCAGTGTGAAATGAAACCTTACCAACTGTAGAGAATAGAGGTGGTTACAACCCACAGTCACGGTCAAATACAGCAGTGTGAAATGAAATCTTACCAACTGTAGAGAATAGAGGTGGTTACAACCCACAGCCATGGTCAAATACAGCAGTGTGAAATAAAACCTTACCAATTGTAGAGAATAGAGGTGGTTACAACCCCCAGTCACGGTCAAATATAGCAGAGCTAAATGAAATCTTACCAACTGTAGAGAATAGAGGTGGTTACAACCCACAGTCATGGTCAAATATAGCAGAGCTAAATGAAATCTTACCAACTGTAGAGAATAGAGGTGGTTACAACCCACAGTCATGGTCAAATATAGCAGAGCTAAATGAAATCTTACCAACTGTAGAGAATAGAGGTGGTTACAACCCCCAGTCACGGTCAAATATAGCAGAGCTAAACAAAACCTTATTAGAGGTGGTTATAACCCACAGTCACAGTCAAATATAGCAGTGCTAAATGAAACCTTACCAACTGTAGAGAATAGAGGTGGTTACAACCCACAGTCACAGTCAAATATAGCAGTGCTAAATGAAATCTTACCAACTGTAGAGAATAGAGGTGGTTACAACCCAGTCATGGTCAAATATAGCAGTGCTAAATGAAACCTTACCAACTGTAGAGAATAGAGGTGGTTACAACCCACAGTCATGGTCAAATATAGCAGTGCTAAATGAAATCTTACCAACTGTAGAGAATAGAGGTGGTTACAACCCACAGTCATGGTCAAATATAGCAGTGCTAAATGAAATCTTACCAACTGTAGAGAATAGAGGTGGTTACAACCCACAGTCACAGTCAAATATAGCAGTGCTAAATGAAACCTTACCAACTGTAGAGAATAGAGGTGGTTACAACCCACAGTCACAGTCAAATACAGCAGTGTGAAATAAAACCTTACCAACTGTAGAGAATAGAGGTGGTTACAACCCACAGTCACAGTCAAATATAGCAGTGTGAAATAAAACCTTACCAACTGTAGAGAATAGAGGTGGTTACAACCCACAGTCACGGTCAAATACAGCAGTGTGAAATAAAACCTTACCAACTGTAGAGAATAGAGGTGGTTACAACCCACAGTCACGGTCAAATATAGCAGAGCTAAATGAAATCTTACCAACTGTAGAGAATAGAGGTGGTTACAACCCACAGTCACAGTCAAATATAGCAGTGTGAAATGAAATCTTACCAACTGTAGAGAATAGAGGTGGTTACAACCCACAGTCACGGTCAAATATAGCAGTGCTAAATGAAATCTTACCAACTGTAGAGAATAGAGGTGGTTACAACCCACAGTCAGAGTCAAATATAGCAGAGCTAAATGAAATCTTACCAACTGTAGAGAATAGAGGTGGTTACAACCCACAGTCACGGTCAAATATAGCAGTGCTAAATGAAATCTTACCAACTGTAGAGAATAGAGGTGGTTACAACCCACAGTCATGGTCAAATATAGCAGTGCTAAATGAAATCTTACCAACTGTAGAGAATAGAGGTGGTTACAACCCACAGTCATGGTCAAATATAGCAGTGCTAAATGAAACCTTACCAACTGTAGAGAATAGAGGTGGTTACAACCCACAGTCACAGTCAAATACAGCAGTGTGAAATAAAACCTTACCAACTGTAGAGAATAGAGGTGGTTACAACCCACAGTCACGGTCAAATATAGCAGAGCTAAACAAAACCTTATTAGAGGTGGTTATAACCCACCTGGTCCAGTATCCTTTTATCCACCATGAAGTCCATTTTTTCTTCTCACACTAATAACACCTCATTATCTTTCTTTATTACCACCAAAATCCTCATTCCAGTTCATATCTCTCAAACTATAATAGGTGCTTGTTTTTTGTGGCCATTAATATGACATGCATGCCAAATTCCATTAGTTATGCCTTGAGCTTAGCATAGGGCTCCTGTACAAATCAAAATGGACTGACATAGTAGTTCAGATATTGGCTTTATGGCTTCACCTCCACATACTCACTCCTCCCAGAGCAATATATGATATATAACGGCTCAATAGGGGAGATGACTAACTGATTTTTCTCCAACTATTAACAGCACTAACCATTAACCTCTGTCCTGGACGAACAGCCCAGATAGCTGAAAGACACAGACAGTATACCTTAATTGGATATAACCATGGAAATCAAGTTAAAGTGAAAGGAAAGGACAAAATTTAAAAACTAAATGTAAATAAGTAACTGTCAAAGAAATACAACAGGAAATACAGCAAGCTCACCTCTAAGTCTGAGTCGTTGAATTCGTAAGGAATATTCCAGCCTAAAGTGCCATACTTCTTGCGTTCGAGGATGACGCTGTTGAAGAGACAGAGTCCAAACAGCAGCTTGCGCCACTCAGGCCTGTTAACACCTTCATTGTAGAGCTTCTCTGTCACTATGCCCGTGCCACCACTGCCAAACATACGCTGCATGTTGTTCTTAATGCCTTGTGGAGATTCTACAGTCATCTAAAGTTTTAGTTAAAAGAAAATAACCATTATACATGTAATTATTATTATTATAGTCATTTGTAAAAAAAAAAAATTATATATAATAATAATAATAGTATGAAGATGATTATGATGATGATAAAACAGATTTGGAGAAAATTGTAACTCATAAAGTCTATATTGCTTACTTACATCCACATATTCTATCCAGGATAATCTTTGATGTCTATTTGATTAATTTACACTGTTATCCATTAGCAACCTGGATTAGGGTATTAATGGAACATGCTGCAAAATGTAAAAATACACAAAACCCAAAAATAAAAGTGCCTACATTTGAGGTGACCTTTGAGCATGAGCCCAGAGTCAAATGGTAATTGTGCATCCGCTCTAGAATAGCCCTGCCAATCAGTATTCAACACAATGGTAACTAACATCATGACTGTTTGACAGAATGAGACTGTACAAGCTATAAGCATGAGGTACTCCATGAATGAAGAATTTTCTGATGACACTGGTACAAAAAGCCCTACCTTGATGCCTGTCTGTAGAATGGAGATTGGAAAACAAGGATCAGGCTTGGAACTCAGCCACAGACGGAACTGAGGATCTGTGTCAGTGTTGGGTTTACTGAATCTAAAAATATCAACACAAAACATGATTTACGGACTATTTACATTAGTTCAGCACTTAATCTTCATACAGTACCTAGTGCAGAAAACAAATTAAGATTTATTTAAAGAAAATGGACGGCAACAGTTTGTGAGATAATATAATAAGATGAAAAAACTGTTAATTATTTAGATTATATATTTAGATTATAATGAACAATGAGATACAGATAATTTATCAACGTGAATTAATGATGAAATCCCAGGCCTTAACGGATGGTTTACAACATAAATAGATGAGAAATGGATAATTCATAATTCATCAATGCAAGTTGCTGATTTTGTAAAATTACCCACAGTTACTTTTAACTGCTTAAAACAATGTCTCTGCTGTCAGAAGCAATTCACTCATTGATTATGTTATATATCTCTACACACTTAGTTACCTCTGCATATTTAATATAGAACACTCATTAAAAAACCAGCCATAGATAAAATATAAAAACCCAAATCAGTATAAGATAAAATACAAATAATAATAATTTAAGATAGAATCTAATTTAAAAAAATGCTGATTCACATATCTCTAAAATAAAATATTTCGTTCATTCAATCTATATAGGATCCCTAAAAACAGCAACTAGAAATACTTCTGAACAATGGCTTGTAGTCTTGGCATCCAGGAAGCAGCTAGGTGACAGTTTTGTAAGAAGACCCATCTTCCCTTCAAAATTTGAGCTTTAGAAATGAGCTCTTCTGCTTTCGGTCCCTGACCTCGACCCAGGGAGATCATGTCCAGATGTAAGGTACTACCTCGTAGCTCCTTGGCAAATCTCAACAGCTGAGTAGCTGGATCACAGCCTAAATGATGAAAATTATACAAAATTAAATCACAAAATCTTGTTTTTAGGCTCATGATGTATAAAGTTTACTTAACAGTGGAAGACCATCATTATATCTAGAAACAAAACATATTCTGTAAATGTTTTCAACAAGTTTAAGAAGACAAAACGTACAACACAGTAGTACTGTCTGATGTTAAGAAAGGTGAACTCAGCAATGCTTACTGTGGAAGCCTAAACTGATGTCCTGAAATTAGTCGAGAATAAGTGAGAAAGTTACATTTATTCCTACTTTGCATTTGTATTCGAGATACCACTATTATATGTAAACTGGTCTATTTGCAACATAACATTCTACATTAAGATGATGCTTCATTTGTTAATAAAAATTAAGAGTAAAGCTGTAATAGGGTTATTCCATAAACATCATCACATGGGAATTGTGATACATTTTACCTAATCATTGACAATTACTTTTTATGTTTTATTTGGTCATCATGTTCTTCCAATACAACAAATGCAGGCACGGTAGAAGCAAGTAAACATTGAGGGGGCTGAAGGAGATTGAGGGTGCAAAGCAAAGTTTCTAAGGGTGGGGGGGGTGGGGATATGTTTCCCTGTAAAATTTTGAAAAATAGATGTCCTGAAATGCAATTTCCTGCATGCTACAAGTAAAATTCATCTTTGCCTTAAGATTTACTACCAATAATATTTTTATTAAGAATTATATTACATGGGCCCCGTTTTATGAAGTGATCTTTTTGCACTAAGATCACTTTGTAAAATGGGGCCTAGGTCACAAAATAAAGATGACTGAAGTTTTGACTTTTGACCGAGTAACAAGTAACATAATTATCAAATGATAATCAACACAATTTGCAGGACTTCTAGAATTTTAATAAAATCCACCAGCCATGGGATCAGTGATTTAGAAAATTTACTAGCCATGATTAGAAATTCACTAGCCCTACTTTACTTAAATACAATTAGATGCAGGTATGTCACCCAAAGAGGGAGATAAAGCTTAAAAACCCTTCGATTTGGGTAGGTGAGTGGGACAGAAAAGTCATATTTACAAAACAGACATAAATGCAGCATTTGATACCTTTGCTTTTTTACTAGCCCTCGGGCATGATGATGGTATTTTATTTTACTAGCTCAACAATGAATATCACTATCCATGGAATTGGGGCTACCATAATCTAGAATCCCTGCAATTTGTAAAGCAAGGTATCACCTGGTGACAAGATGAAGATGAGTGGTGTCTTGGCTTTTGAATCTTCATACACTTCTTTGAGATCAAACGCGCCAGTCGACAAATACTTCTGACCCAGCTGTTCCTCGATGAATGTGGCCACGGAAGCAGACAGCATGTCCAGTCGTAAGATCTTGATGAGGATAAGACGCTGGAAGCAGGACAGGTTCTCCCATTGGAATACAAAACCTTGTCCAGGTGTTACGTTCTCCTCACCTTCTTGTCCTGTCGACTCTATAGAAAGGAAAGGAATGTTTGTTTAATCTGTTGCTGTTAAGTATGTAACATACAGTAATTGTGACTCTTAAGTGTGTAGAGTGAGACCATTTCTTTCTTTGTTTTGTTTAATGACAACACTAAATCACATTGATTTATTAATCATTTAAGGATTGTCTGTTATTTCTTTTACATTTATTGGAGTATGAACAAAAAACAATCATCTGCAAACTGTGTGAATCGGCAAAGTCATTCTTACACACCAGTAAGTTTCCAGATGATTTTTTTTTTCAAACCAGATGAACGTAAAAGAAATAACAGACAATACTTATAATTAAATTTAAATCATACTAGCTAATAATAACACTAAAACTTCATACTTTATTTTGAATAATTTTTTGGTCCATAAACAATAATGCTTAATAATACAACTTGCTTATATAAAATGACGTCATCAGATATGACATTCCCTGATGAAGCAATTTTTATATTCATCGAGTAATGAACAAACTCCCATTAATGGGATGACTTTATGTTGTAATGAATCAAACAGATTATTGGCTACTGGATGTCAAACATGGTAATTCAAACATTTTGTCATTATCAGCTAGGGATCTTTTATATGCACCATCCCACAGATGGCATGGCACATACAACGGCCTTTGATACACCAGTTGTAGTGCACTGGCTGGAACAAGAAATATCCCGGTGAGAGACAAATCCATACAGTCATAAATATAGGCCAGTCCCAATTCTGAAATAAATAGGGAGGGTGGGGATAGGCGACGGATGTAGGATGTCAGATATAAAAATAAGAGCTCAATAACAGAGGGTCTTCTCCAGCGGAATGAAAAGTGCACCTCTACACTAACAGGACTTTTATCCAGTAGCAGGCCTTTAGATTTCAGTAATTTGGGCACGGCAGTTGTTTTTCGTCTGTTCGAATGATCATCTGTACACAATGTTATTAACAGCTGTTGAAAACTGGTAGATATTCAGAAACACATTTCTAGTTATTTTAACCTAATTAAAGCTTACAATTTCAATGGTTTTGAGATCAGGATGTTGTACTTAATTTTGGCATTATTATTTTGAGAATGCATATTTTGAGCACATCATTTATTGCCTTGACTTGGGTGCAATTTAAAGCCCTGAGTAGGTATGGCCCCCAAGTCTTGACAAAACAGCAAGAATGGGTTTACTGATGGGCGTGCTACATATATGTACTTCATAACATTTCACTCTATAAAAGTTTACTACTGAGCTATGTCTAGTTCCTTCTGAATTTACGAAAATGTAATAAGTAAAGAAATAAAATAGAGACAAATGAAGGTGTAAGTAACCTAGAACAAATGGTGTAGCCAGGAAGGTGTAAGGATTATCTGCTGTACAGAAGGCGTCCCACTGACAGGAGCAGGTGAGGATACTGCGACACATCTTATCAAACACAGTCAGGGTAGCGTCGAGGTGCTGGCACTGAAGCCACATGTTTCCATTGATCCACTTCGGGGGAGTCTTATGTTGTCTCCACTCTTTATCACCAGCGTGAGCTTCAGATTCTAGTCTTTCCATCGATGTTAACCCTGAATAGTAAGCAAATATACTTTACAAATAATACTGATGTCATAAAACAACCTACATACTTATAGTGACCTAATTCACGCAAGTTTTCCTGTCTGCTGCTGTGTAGTGTATGTTCAGAAAATGATCACGAATGACCTCACATATAAATAACGATGACATCTTTGTTTTCAAATAAAGTCTTGAATATTTAGCATACATTTGTAGGTATTGGGTATTTTGTTAGATGCTCTGTGGTGCTTACATAAAAGCAAAAGTAGGAATAACACTTTTCAATCGTTACTGAGAAAACAAAATAAAATAAATTTAAACCTTATAGCTCATCGTTAACAATTTTTATTATAAAGTTTACCTTTTACTCAAACACAGGACAAAACTGCAGTGACAAACGTACCATCGTGTTCTGTCAGCACCTTGCTGTCAGTCATGCTGGCCATGATGCTGCCCTGTAGGAACACCAGCCACTCGGTCTCGTTGATGTTCCCGATGGAGCTCGTGTGATCCTCAAACTTGGAGTTGACCCTCATCACACTGCTGGTGATCATGAATGAGAACATGAGCTGGTGGTACGCGAACAGGCCCACGCAGACTACTCTGTAGATGCTGTACGTCAGGCGATCAATCATCTTCCTCAAGTGCTTTTTGAGGACTTCCAGTTCCGAGTGCGACATCACCTCCTCCAATTCTTTGTGCAGAGCGGACCCATTGGAGGAATTGGACGAGTCGGTATCCGAGTCTTTGTACAGACTTGCCACACTGGAAGGTCGTAAGACGCCACTAAGGTGCTCTGTTGGAGGTGTCGGAGTCCGCTGTTCGCCATCACTGGATATGCACATGGAGAACATGTCTTGAAACCAGGTCAGTGAGAACTGATACATGACATCGATTGAGGCAAGATCAGCCAACACAAAATATAACACTGCTCCTCGAGTGGCCACCTAGAAATAATTTTTTATTTTTATGTTACATAGTAATGTTTTCAAAATCAAAGAACATTTTATTAGATGTCTTTAGGTACATGAAAATCCAACTATTACAGAAATGAAAATACTTTAGTTTTCTTTTTCTGTTACTTACTAATTTAATGTCAGTATAATGGTTAAACTTCTCATTTACTTTCTTTTTCTTTTTTCATGTTTTCTTTTGCTTTTGTTTTGTTTTGTTTTTCAGGATTAGTGTAGCCCTGCCTCCGTACCCAACTCTATGTGATAATTTGTTATGTAACCATGAGCTGTAACAATGGCCCACTTACTGGTAAATATCTCTTTCTGGCTATGTTGAGTTTCTTCTCCGTCTCCTCCGACTGATTAACCCGGTGATAGATCTCCTCGGCCATTCCTTTACTCTTCTGTAGAGTGTCAACCAGATCCTGATCATCCAAGATATGACCTGGCCAACAAAAGACCATGCATATGAATCAAACCACGATAATAATATTGCATCATGTATTAATTACAGAACGCATGCAAAACAGGATAATAATATTGCATCATGTATTAATTACAGAACGCATGCAAAACACGATAATAATATTGCATCATGTATTAATTACAGAACGCATGCAAAACACGATAATAATATTGCATCATGTATTAATTACAGAACGCATGCAAAACACGATAATAATATTGCATCATGTATTAATTACAGAACGCATGCAAAACCTTCAAAGTTTGGTTTGTTTAACGACACCACAAGAGGACATTGATTTATTAATCGGCTGTTAGATGTCAAACATTTCGTAATTTTAACATATAGTCTTAGAGAGGAAACCTGCTAAAATTTTTCATTAGTTGCAAGGGATCTTTTATATGCACCATCCTAGACAGGATAGCACATACCATAGCCTTTGATATACCAGTTGTGGTGCACTGGCTGGAATGAGAAATAGCCCAATGGGCCACATGCATGCATGCACAAACAGGTATACATACAGGGGGGCGGGACATAGCCCAGTGGTAAAGCGCTTGACTGATGCACGGTCGGTTTGGGCTATTTCTTGTTCCAGCTAGTGTGCTGCGACTGGTATATCAAAGGCCGTAGTATGTGCTATCCTGTCTGTGGGATGGTGCATATAAAAGATTCCTTGCTGCATTAGGAAAAATGTAGCGGGTTTCCTCTGATGACTACTTGTCAGAATTACCAAATGTTTGGCATCTAATAGCAGATGATTAATTAATCAATGTGCTCCAGTGGTGTCGTTAAACAAAACAAACTTTTATATCCATATAGACCCATATATGAGATGAAAATGATGTAACAAAACATTTTGAAACTTTGCAGGAACTTAAACAGTTAGGGATTATTGTGACTTTTTCATCAATGAACAACATGTAAAGTTTTGGGATGTCTCTCTCTCTTAGGATGGCACTAAAATGTATAATTTTGGAAGTTTTTTTATTTTGAAAAATGTTCCCCCCTCTGTCTCACTCTCTGTCTGTCTGTCTGTGTCTCTGTCTCTGTCTCTCTCTCTCACACACACATACACAAACCTATGTAATTATACTAAATTTAACGCATTTAGTTACATTTTATTTATGATTTTTATATAATTTTACATATTTAAAAAAAGACAGTTTAAATGGCAGGAGTTTAAACCTTCTGATTTCTGCAACAGTCCAAGTGATTTGTTCTCCAGGTCTCTCAGTAACTGTCTGTCACTGGTTATACTCTCCAAAAGATCCATGCGCTGACTTTCAAGGTATGGACGTTCCTAAAACAGGTAAATAATGATTTCTTAACAATTTATCTAATAAAAACTACATGCAACACATATAAACAACATTTAATAGTGAATGCTTCTTTATTATTTAATTCATAATGATGCCAAGGCTCAGGTTTACAACATTCATTCACTAGGGACAGATAATTCATGATTCCTCGTAGCTCGTTAAGTATTCTCCATTTCTCACCTTTTTGACTACAGATGATAGCAGCTGTTCTTGCAGCCCATCAAAGGTGACAGTGAAGTTGATGATATTAACTCCAATAAACACTGATGGCAGGTAGTGAGGATTTGCCATCGATGTAGCCAGGTACAATCTACAACAAAAAATAGTCTAATATTAATTTATACAGGTAATTTTAAACAAGGGGCAGTTTTCATCTGATAGGACAATTGTATTTTCAAAACTGCTGATTTGCAACAATCAGCTTACATCAATGCATGCTTCGAACAATAAAGAACAAATGAAATACCAAATGACTGTACTTAGACAAATGATAAATCATCTAATAAAGAAACCTAAATTTTCATTGGTGAAAATTTAAAATAGTTATTTTAAACAAGTTTTTAATCAAAATGTGTCATTACAGTAGAAATAAGATATTACTGACCTGAAATTTTGATTATACTCAATTTCTGTATCTCCAATTATGATAATAAGATGTCCTCCTCGCTGAAAGGTTTGTTGTGCAATAACTGGTCGCAATGCTGGATCCAGGTGTTCACCGACATCCTGACATTTAATATCAAAATACTGTAGTAAACAACTAAAGCAACAAAAATAAGCCAAATTTTTTAAAACACAACAATTGCCAACAATGTAAAACATTTTGGGGCTTTTGAAATGGCAAAAGCCTTCAGATGCTGCTAAATGCGTAAAGTTTAATGTGAACCCATAGGAATCAGTTAGAGATGTGTGATATTAACAAATGGTATGTGAGAACATTATAAGTGTATTGTACAACTGAATAACTGCTCTGTGTTTTTTAAAAACAGTTTTAAATTTGTGTATTATCCTGTGACTACACAGAATTGACATTACTAAAATCAGGATGATCAGCCATTTACCTCAACAAGTACTGGAGCACCCACTCGAATAGCAGTTTCTATTGTGCGCATCAGATGAGGGTCAGTGGCACCAACAGACTTGAGTCGCTGGCCTTCCATTTCCCGCACCCAGCTACATAAACAAAAAATACTCCATATAATTACAACAACAAGACCATTAACATATTTAAAGTCACATGTCTGTATAAGAGAGAGAGAGAGAGAGAATGATCTGGGGGGAAAAAAGAGGTTACTGTATGACAAGCGCATGTTTCATGTTTTATTCCTCAGGTTTAACCAACATAAATCTCAAATCAACAGACTGATCTTAAGGAATGATTCTGTGACATACCTATATAGTTAGCTCATTAGAATGCACAGAGAAACAATCTATATCACAGTCTGCTGTAACAAAGGTTGAAATGACTTACTTTACAGCTTGTTCTTGAGGGTCAATTAGTAATGGCCATTTTCTGGCTTTCTTCACAAAAGTTGCATTCTCTGTGGAGTGAGCATCTCGGGGCAGGCCTCCTGTTTGCCACTTCATTACCTGAAATATGGCATTACAGAATGTGTGAAGAATCTAAACAAGATTAAAGCATCAATTTTAGTTTTAAATGTTTTAAATTTACCAAACCTTAATAAAATGCAAATGTCTGACTTTTGACATAAAATAAGTCTTATGAATGATATTTTTTATTATAAAAAATTTAATACAAACTTTAGAAGTTGTGTTATTTATATTTGTCCAGGACCGATCGACTCAGATGTCAATAAATATAGCCATCAAAACTTTTCACACTGAAAACAGGAAACATGAAATTTAAAATGATTATTGTTTACTGATTTACAGAAAAATATTTACCTACAATTAATAGATCTGTCTTAAATTAAAAAAATAAACAATTTAACACATTAGTCAAAATGGAGAGAGACTGAGTTAATGAACTATTTCCAATTTCTTCTTAATGGTTTCCAATTACAAACTGAAAATAAAACATTATTTAAAAAGATAAATATGTATCTTTGAAAGCTTAAAACATACACTATTTGCATCCACCATATTCATGACTAGATCAAATTCTTCAGAAAGTGGAATACATTCTTTTTGACATAGAGTGATCCACTTTTCCACCAGATCCTTGCGGTACTTGGCTGTGAACGCTCCCAGATATGCCACTGCAGCCGCAGACACAAGATTATCACCAACAACACTCTTCAGTTTGACATTCAGCTGTTGTACAGAAACTGCCCACCGAACCTGAATACAAGATATTTGCTGTGTTATCAGTTACTCTTAGATACTATTGGAATTTAAAAAAAATCTTTTTACTACAATTCTGTTTTCTAGACTGCATATATAAAATAGTTTACACTATTACTGGGTTTTTTTTAAAAAATATATATTAGCGACAACATTTGTTGCTTTTTACTGGTCACAAAAACAGAACACATATTATAATACTGTTATAAATATATTTACACACATAATAGTAAACATTTATCACACACAAAAATATAAAACATGTTATCTGGACACATTAGTTGCAAGTTTATTTTCTTCAGTGTTGTTATTACATGAAAGGCACATTATGAGAAATGTCATACACTAAAGATTCAATAAATCATATAATGAAAATTTATTAACTAAATCAAAATCATCTGTTGTTTTTTATTACATAAACTTTGTAAATATTTTTATAACACAGGGACAAAGGCATTTTTTTTTAGTATGTCACAAACTTATGATAATGAGATAAATGGTCAACTGCAGCATTTCCCTTTCAATATGAGACTATAGTCCATCCCATCCTCCTACAAAAATGTTTCTTGTAAATAATTTCAGTTTTGTTTCATTTAAGAAGAAAATTAAAAGTTTTTCGAAAATAACAAAAAAACCCAACTATTTTAATTTAGAAAACAATTGGCAAAGAAATAAATAACTTGTAGTATATTCCATAGCATGAAAAAAGACTATAGATGACAAGGTCATGTCAAGCTGATCTATTTATTTAATTCACATCACTGATATTAAAAATACTGAAATAAGAAATAACCTTCTCATCAGCTAGTGCGGAGATCAGCACGGATGCTCTCTGCAGTCGAAGTGCCGTTATCTTCTTGCGTTCCTTCAGACCTTCTCTCTGGTTCACACTGTCCTGGTACTGCTGCTGTATCAACTTCAAATGGTTCTCAATCTACAGAAAAAGAAGAAACTAAACTGTGAAGATGCACATGATAACAAACAAAAAGGTTTGTTTTATTTAATGACACATTTATTTATTAATCATCGGCTACTGGATGTCAAACATTTGGCAATTTTTCCATCAGTAGCAAGGGATCGTTTATATGCACCATCCCACAGATATATACCACAACCTTTGATATAACAGCTGTGGTGCACTGGCTAGAACGAAAAATAGCCCAATGGGCCCACGGACGGGATCGATCACATCAAGCGAGCGCTTTACCACTGGGCTATGTCCTGCCCTCTGCACATGATAACAATCACATCTGTTCACAGCATTAAAGGGACCATCCTGAGTTTGCTGCAGTTGTTAAGATGTTTTAGACTAGTAGAGACTTTTTAACGACTGTAATTACATATTATACATATCTTTCTGCATAAAATATTTGTGGCTGTATATTAAATGGGTTTCTGATTGTCTTAGTGTTATTTCCTGATATATATTTTTTAATATATTTGGGAGACCAAAACCAGTTTGGACTACTTGCAAATATTAGGACAATCAGAAACACATTGAATAGACAGACACTGTTATTCTACAACAGAAACTATATTTAATATGTAATTTTAGTTGTTAAAATATTTTATTAGTCAGATACAGTGTAAAAGCCCCACCACCACCACCACCACACACACAATGTAGGTGTTCCCCCAATATAAATCCTATCTTTGCCAATATCAAACACATGTGGCTATTACAGCCATTTTAATACTTAGATCATACAGTACTTACAATTTCTTGTTTATATTAACAAATTTAACAAGTCCAATGTGTTTGTGATGGTCCTGATGTTTTGCCATATCTCCAAATACAATGTGTTAAACAGAAGCAAGCAAGCTGAATCTAGAGTCAGTAACTTTCGTAAATATGTTAGTTTGAAACACATTTCAATGTATCCATTCAGTAAAATTCTAACAATTGGTGGCAGTATAAATAATTTGTTAAAAACCTGAAAAATTATTTATCTAGACTATCATATACAATCTTTGTGCTATATCATGGTTATAAATAATGAAAAATACCCCAAAACAACAACAAATGTTTTGTATCACTAGAGCACATTGATTAATTAATCATGAACCAGCCTTAGTGGTATGAAGGTTAAGCCAGCAGACATAAGACTCACGGATATGGGGATTGCCTCCCGAGACCGGCTCCCACCCAGACCGAGTTTAATGACAAAACTGCCATGGACAGACAGTACAGATAGTTGAGGTGTGAGCCAGGACAGTGTGCTTGAACCTTAATTGGATATAAGCACGAAAATAACTACCAATGAAAGAATGAATCATTGGCTGTTTTATGTCAAACGTTTAGAAATTCTGATATATGGTCTTCAGAGGAAATCTGCTACATTTTTCTATGAGCTGTATAAGATCTTTATTATGCACTTTCCAAGTCAAAAGTCTGTAGTAAATGAAAGTATGACTTGAACCGCTGAAGAAATAAACAGCAACAGTGCTAGAGTAAATCATTGTACTCACCTTTCTAAGACTAGCCTGCTTCTTGGCAAGGTGATCTTCAGCTAAACTTAGAGCCTCCTTTGCCTCTTCCACCCTTCTCTGTTTTGGTTTTACCATCTAAAATATAAAATAAAAATCTTAATATATTGAAATATGACACATCACTGAATAAAATCTAAATTAATGTAAATTTACCAAAAGGGATGTAACCTCAAAAAAGATAACAAATACTTTCAGTTAGTTATGAAAATAACATTACAAATATATTTATGAACAGTACAATTGAATGTTTTAAAACACACTCACACACACAAGCGTGTGCAAGCAACCATAAAATATGAATTACACTATATATCCAATATTCTGAATTATTACCTCATGCATATTATACATGACTTCCAATTGGTTAATGTTACATCACGTGTGATTCCATTTTAGATCATATTGCACTGCTCTGTTGTTTTGTGAACACATAAATTATGATACTGCACAATCTGTGGTGTGAAACGGGGAATCCCCTTATGCACTATCTTAAAGATAACGACATCATGTTTCGCGTACGACGTCATAGCGCAAGATGCTTATGCTTGCTATATTGCATTGTGCTCAGTTGTTGCTCGGCCTTGGTCAATATGCTTCTTTGCTCCATAAAACATCATGTTGGTCTCATCACAGTATCATAATTGCTTCATATTATCTTTATGTAATTACCTTGTAGACATCATTGTAGTGCTCTAAAGCTAGCACCCACTCACAAATCGACCGACAGGCCACAGACACCTTCCCCACAGAATCAGCAATGAAGTCAGGGTTCTTGGAATACTTCTTTAGCTTTACAAACACCTGCAATTTAATGACACTGTATGTGAAGTGCTTTCTTGCTTTTAATTTCAAAGGAAAGTTCTAGAAAAAGTTTATATTTATTTGTCTCACATATTTTCACAACAACAGTTAAGGCTTAAATCGATTGTGTATTTATATTAAGTAATACAAAAATATACAATTATATATCCCAATATTTTAATTATAAAGGACAGTGTGCAGTTTGCTGAATGAACAGGTAAACAAACAAATGAGCATATATCCTATGGAATGGATAGACAAGCATATATATGGAACAAATAAACAGACATAATTCTGTGTATTTCAAAACACCTTTGATGACAGTCATAAATTAATTAATGAATGTTCAAGACACCCCAGCATAAAAATACACATCAGCTATTGGGTATCATCAACAAAGGTAATAATTACAAAAGTTAAAGTTTGTTTTGTTTAAAGACACCACTAGGGCACATTGATTTATTAATCATCCGCTATTGGATGTAAAACATATTAATCATTTTAGTCTTCAAGAAAACCCACTATGTTTTTCCATTACCAGCAAGGGATCTAATATACATTTTCTTATAATTACCATTTGCAAAATATAAAAGTAAGTACTGAATCTATAATCTGTCCCATTCTCCTACAAAAATGTTGGGGTTTTTTGGTTGTTTTTTAAAAAATAATTTCAGTTTGGTTTGACGTAAAAAGACAAGTAAAAGTGTTCAAGAAATAACCCCAAAAAACCCAAATATTTTTTGTGTGCAATTTTGAAAACAATCGGCTCATAAATATATAACTTGCAGTAAATTTCATAGTATGAAAAAAGGCATTCCCTGTGGGAAGTACTATAGGAAATTTCTTGTTCTAAATGAGTACCCTGTCTGGTAGACTGTTCTTATCAAACTGAAGCAGTTTTCTCAGAAAGCCTGGATCACTCAACATCAGCCTGGCCGTGGCCCAGTCAGGTGTCTTCTGGAACAGCACACACACTGCAGCCATGACAGTCTTCACAAGGGCAGGTGGCTTTGAATACACTCTACAAATTGTAACATACAATATGTAACAGCAAACAAACAGAATTACATTATCATGAAAAATATATGTTCAAATATTGGTAACATATAATATACACTCATTTACAGTGAAAAATTCATTAGTCACTGTCTTGACTGACCATTTATGGATAAATTAATATGCTTATCAATGAGGTTCATTTATTCGTTTGTTCATTAATTCAAAGACTCTTTCCTTTATATGAAATATTACCTAATTACTCATACTGATGCCTTGTTCCATGATTCTGGAATTCATCAGTAACTATCTTGAATGGCTATTTATGCACAATTAATGTTTATCAAAGAGACCAATTCATTTATTCATTCTCTTACCTTTATCAAATATTACCTGATTTCTGATATTGATGCCTTGTCCAGTGTTTCCAGAGAAGCTATAGCAGTCTGTAGGGCTGGCAGTACTGATGCAAGATCTTTGTGGCACTCCTAAAAAACAAATCATGTAGACAGGTCAGTGGTCAAAATACTGCCTTACCGACCGTTTTACCCATCAACATCACCACGGGATGGTCAGTTATTTTATGTTTATATTCACATATTAGTTTGAGTAATTAATGTTTGTCTAGCTGGTTTTAATTCGGGCCGACAGAATGTTTAGCTTCCCGGACAAAATGTTGGGCATGAATTTCAGCCAGTTTTGACCCCTGCAGGTATGGAACAAATAAACAGACCTAATTCTGTGTATTTCAAAATACCTTTGATGACAGTTATAAATTAATGAATGAATGTTCAACAACACCCCAGCATAAAAATTCACATCGGCTATTGGGTGTCAAACAAAGGTAATAATTACAAAAGTTAAAGTTATCAATAGCTCTAATATGACATCTAAGATGCTCGTCCTAACTTGTCAATGCATATTACTTTAAGCACTGCAATTTGTACTGCATCATATCAAATAAAAATGATAAAATTATTTGTTTACAGTCATCTTTATTATGTTATGACTTCATTGACTGACAAAATAAAACAAATTAATAACAAATGAATATCAAGCTTTGGCATTAAACTTTCAGTGGAAAAAACAAAACAAATGACTATAAATAAATGTTTTGATTTCAATACAGTTTCTCGTTACAAATGTAAAAGCTGTTTGAACATGGTCCAAATTTGGTAATCTGTTCTGTGTTGTACAGATGGTGTTCACATTGAGACAAGTCTGAAAATATTCTTTGCCCATGACCCAGCACTGATCAAAATAGTCCAGCCAGTGCACCACGACTGGTATGTACTACAAAGGCCGTGGTATGTACTACACTGTCTGTGGGATGGTGCATATAAAAGATCCCTTGCTGCTAATCGAAAAGAGTAGCCCATTAAGTGGCAACAATGGGTTTCCTACCTCAATATCTGTGCAGTCCTTAACCATATGTCTGACGCCATGTAACCGTAAATACAATGTGTTGAGTGTGTCGTTAAATAAAACATTTCTTTCTTTTTTTGATCAAAATAGTATGTTGTTTTTGAAGTTCGAGTCTCCACACTTACTGCAGCATAATCCTGGACAATCTGGGTTTCTTTCTTCATTATGCTCTCTTCCTCCTCCACAATTTTGCGGACCTGTTCCACTGCCTCCTGGTCCTTTTCAAGCTGAACCAATAGAACCTCTGTGTCCTGTGTTAGACAGAAACATTAATTTTATTCAGTGTTTCATTTATAGATGAAATGATCATAGGAGGAGCGGGTCTGGAGGGGAACAGTGATTACAATGCTTACCATTTATGGGATTAAAATAACTCAGTTTTAATTGTATTAAAATAATTCCAACAGAAAAAGACCAAGCATGAATAAATGTTTTAATGACACCCCAGCACAAAAATATACATCTGCTATTGATTGGACCCCAAACGAAGGTAATTACATGAATATGATTAGCAAGCATAACAAAATTTGTAATAATTTTAATAATTATATGACATTATACATATAATGTTGCCTATACCAAATGGACAATGCAAGAACAGATTTGACTGCTATTGACCGGTTTCAAAGGTAATACAGATAAGATAATATTATTATGTAATAAGGAGTTGATTATTTAAAACATCAAACAAACATGAACATATTTTTTCTCTGCGACATCAATTACTTACTCTAGCTTTCTCTTCAATTCTAGGACCAAGGGTTACAAGTTCCTCTTGCATGACCCCCACCAGGTCATTGGCTTCCGACAGCTTTGACAGGCCAACTTGTAGCCTCTCCCTAAATACAAGTAATGTAACAATTAAGTATGAATGTCTCTCAAAACTAGTTAAGTATGTGCAACATATAAATCAATCTTCACTGAGGGGATTTGAACCAATGACCCTCAGTATAAGATTCCAGCATTCTACCAACTGACCTAATAAGGAAATTCCTACTAACTACTGCCAGTAGACACACTTTATACCAACACTACTACAGATGAATGCTTCTACTATGCCTTTCATTTTCCCTTTTGACTTTCCTTTTTATATTTTAGTTCTGTAAGCTGAGCTAAACTCATTGGTTGCCTGCCCAGACTAGTGTTTACAATCTCATATTTATAAATGAACTAAAAGCAGACTAATCAAATACATTATTCATTAATATAAAAATTTCATTTGACAAGAAACCCCAAAACAACCCAACCCTAAAACATGCAATATTCTCTATTTATAATAATTACATATAAACTTACTTATTTTTAATAAGCTCAGTCTTGTTGCCAGTGAGCATTCTGGTGTAGAGTTTGATCAACTCCATGTAGCTGCTGGGCGTGGTGTAGTAGCGACGGCGCATCTCTTGCCAGTACCGCTCAGCTGTGTCCGAAATGATTTGCTGGAAATTCACACACACGTGGGCTACCTTACCCTTCAGCTCCTGGACCATACACACAGTAAAAATACCATTTATTAAAAATAGTCACAAATTAAAATATCTGTAATAATTATAATATAAAAGGCCTTTTTTAATAGTTTTAAAATTGTTCTGGTCACTTCTCCTATTTTAATTTGTACTGCTGACTGTCGTAATTCTTAATTCTTAGCCAATGCTGCATTTCGAAAGGATCTTTTTGTGCTCAGGACAAGTCCACTGTACTATACACATATCAAGCTAAATATTCTATACAAAGATGAATTCCATAAATTCAACTGCAATGGGAGGCCACCATTTTTGTTACTTAACACAAAAGAGGCTAAGTACACGGCAGTCGTATATACAGCCTCGACTACTGAGGGCAGTCTATCTACATGGAGGCGTAATTTTGGGGGAAATCCATTGTACGGTCACCACAGCCCATCTAAACTTGTCCAAGCACAGCATGAGTTATATTTTGTATTAAATAAAATATATTCTACCAAGATATAAGCTGATGGAAAATTACAGGTGTATGGCACACATGACAGTCAAGGAAGATAGAAAGAAAAAAAATTAACTCAAAAGGAAGCAAAAGAAAAGAAAGGAAGGGTCGTTTTTGCCATAATACATATTGCATATAGGATCTAAACCAAACAAAAACATAAGATGGTTTGAAGAATTCTCCTAGAGTTATTGATACATACTGATGATCATAAAATGTAACACTAAATAAAAATTCCTAACACTTCAATTCCACTTTAATGAATACTTTTTAAATAGTAAATAGTTTTTTGAGATTGCTTATCTGTAAAGAAAAATATGATTTTGATTATAACAGATCACCATTTTACACCACTTAGTAACCCTTTTCAGACATTTTGTTTTATAAAGGACAAATTAATTTTTTTAAAAGAAAAAACTAAAATCTTCTCACCTCAATGTCATACTGAGAATCAGCAATGAACTCGGTGTTCTCAAAGAAAACCTGAGCCACACTGTACATGGCCTCGTCGCTCCACTTGTCGTACCAGTCAATGGTACAGCAGTTGATGAGTGCAGGATTCATCCGACACCGCTGGCGGAACACACCACCAGCGGGACTCATGGTCAACACGACATGGAGCTTTCGGTGAACCCGCTGCAGGAAAAACTGATAGACGGCTGCTCTGGTGTCGGGGACCTCCGCCTCCGATGCAGCTCCCTTCAAGTCGACTGTGATGCCATCGAGTTCTTCATTGTCAAACAGGTCGGGTACTTCACCAGAGTTCAAAATACAGTTGATATCCTCAAGAAAGCTCTCCTAACATATGAACATAAAAAGAAAATATAGTTACTGTAACACTATTATCCAGGGATTTACCAGACGCACAAAACTTGCGTATAGGACGCACTAAAACTTAACTGGACCCGCAAAAATAGAGATACTGCGTCCCGTGGGACGCATAAAATATCTGACATTTTCAGTAACCCTGTCCACTATCAAAGATCGATCATTCTGTGTAACACACTATTTCTTTTCTACCTATAAACTGCTTATTCAAATGGGGATTCCCCATCTCGAAAACAAAAAGTTTTAATCTCTGGGAACACTGCATCTTTATCCTTTGCTGAGCTTAATCATGTAAAGTTGGTAATTTCCAGAAAGAGATCGCGGATTTGCGATCATTCGGAACTTCTCGTCAACAGGCCGAACACAATCGGAAATTCCCGGGCGAATAAAACACATTGGTTAAATGTTCTGATTTGCATTAACAAACAAGTAGCACGATTCATAAACAACGCATGGTATTGTGAGTGTCATTTAGCTTGCAGGAAATGGTTCAAATAATTATACAGATCAAAGTGAAATGTTGATTTTGAAAGAATAAACAATGAATGCCGACATTGATTTCCCGAAAGGAAAAACAACAACACAGCTTGTTAAATTTACTTTAATGAAACATATATAGTATACACGTGATTTGTTGTCTGCAGCTCTCTGTCATTTGTGTGGTTTTGGGACTCTTTGTTTTCAGGTTGGGACCCCCAGAAAAGAAAGAGGTGAATCCAAGGGACCCCCATTTCAGAAAAACAAGGTAAATCCCTGACTATTATCTATGTGGACTATCAAAATATAATGTAAATGCAACATCTGCAATTAAGAAAATACCTACTGAATAAACTATACCGGTGAAATTCACAGCAAAACATACCATGGAGAATTGAAAACTCCACAGCATTGCCGACTGCTGTGGGCAATTGCAGGGGTTGAAATGTTTTAACCACCCACAATTCCAATTCATCCCACACCCATTTAAAAAATACAAGAAAAGGGGAAAAAATAATGAAGTAAAAAAAAAAGAATTAGAAATTCTAATCTTAAAGCTAAACCCCATGACATTAAATAATGAGAAATACTACCAGCGTACCTTTACAATATCAGAATCAGTTAGCAGGAAAGCTGTGTTTTTGTTCTGGACACCAGTCTTCAGAAACACTTTCTTCAGATCATCACGGAATTCAGGGATGTTGTACGATTTGTTCAGAGTCAAACGGAACAGTTCACAGTCGGAAATATAGGCAGCCAAGTTGACAATGGTTGACTTTCCCGTTCCATCCATTCCAACCTGTAAAACAATAAAACACTGCTAGCAAATGTGTTTAGTCTAATGTTGTGTTATTTTGCAAAGTGGTAAACTGTTAAAAACAATATTATCTCCCAGAGATCAATAGAAAATCTAGTAAAATGGGAAACCAGCCACCAGTGAAGGAGCATTTATGTTCATAGCTTCAATAATATAATACATTCATTAAATATTTAATCCTTTAAAAGTAAAAAATTTTTATATATTCGTTAATTAGGCTTTATCCAGGGCATAAAATATCCAGTGGTTCAGATACAAATGAAAAGGTTAACCGGCAACGGTAATCAAATGAGAATCTAAGATGGGCGATTTTCGTAGCTTTTCACCAAATTCTTATCATAAATACTAAATTATTATTATTATTTGGTATGCTGGGACTAACTTGAAAGCTGCCATTTACATTTCAGCACACTACCCCATCGGTTCTGTTACAGTAGTCTGAACGAAACGGGGATTTCTGAACGGAAAGACTTGAAGTTCTGCAAATCCTCGATCAATCCAATCGATGCTGCAACTCAGTGTTTCATCATGTTCTAATTTCCACTTCGTTATTTTAAAGTCCCTTATTAAACGTACTATTTTCTTCGCTGTGTATGTCATATTTTAATAAATTGATTTAGCAAGGGTTGTACTTGTTTTCATTACAATACATGTTTCAGAATTAATGCATATATTTCAACGTAACCACACAGGTGTCAAAAAGTGAATAAATATACAGAACTTCACATACGTTTTTTTCGCTTCCTATTTATTGCACAAGTTTATTGTGCGCAAGAATATTTACCACGAGACGCATAGCAGTCAAGTGGTATGTTCTTGCTCACAATAAACGTGTGCAATAAATAGGAAGCGAAAATAATGTATGTGAGGTTCTGTATTTATTACATACCTTTAAAAAAAAAAAGTAAAACATATATATCAACAATGTATCTTAAACTGCAGTTCAATGCTCCTTTCATGAGCTCAGTTTTAGCATAACATACCAAAGTGCCAGACGTTATGAATACAGCTCTTAATAAGTCGTGACGTCATTTGTAAATCAAAAGCCGATATGATGTAAAAAACAAAATCCGAAAAGGGGATTCCCCAAATAAACGTTCCGGTCCAGATTGCATTGTTACATTGTTTTTTTCTCACATCTGCAATGCTAGACTCGTTCTCTTATTATTTTATTCCAAAAATAGTTATATTAGCCAAAACACGTCAAGTTTACATTTTCTGACGAGCTATTATAGTTTTTGCACGAACAATCCGTCGTTCGTGTCAACAGACGAACAACAAAATCGTTCGTGCCACATTTTATGCCCTGTTTATCCATACATAAAAGTTTATTAAACTTTACTTATGATACAGTCAGTATAAAAAGATATTTTTCTTTCCCCAATATTGAGGAAATCTTACCAACATAAGATGTCCCCCAGGTTGTCTGAACACACGAGACGCTCTCAGAATATGCTCAACAGCATCTTTGAAAAACACAAACTGGGTCGACTGAAAGAAAAGATTGTAAAAAGCTGTAATGAGAATATACTAATAGGTACTACTATGAGTTCATTCATAAATATGCATGTCTTTATTGTAGCATTTAATACCTGCTCTAAAAGTTTTAATTCAAGTGTTTGACAGAACATGTAAAATCAAGAATAAAAACAGAGACTATTTACCTCAATGTTGCCAAAGTGCATTCTTATGTGCAGTTCCTCCAGCACCCTAGACAGCTTAGCATAGTCTGAAATAGGTCGATAAATGTGTCGATTTACTTCCTCATCAATGTCAAAGAAGTCTCCAAACAGGACAGAATTATTCATTAGCTTCTCTGCAGACCATGTCACCTGTGAAAATTTAACACAGAAGTGAATAAAATTTCTGCAAGTATATTATATTTTTTACAGCACATGTAGATCTTAACATCTCATACAAAAATAAAACAAATCATCAAAACATTACCAAGTAGGGACCATGGGGGAAGGGATATAGATGATCATTCAACAGTTATCCACCAATCTACATATTTTAAGAATAAAACTGACATCAATATTACAGCTTTAATCTATTGGTCTTAAGGCTGGTAAATATCCCACTAGCATTCCAATACTAGCTCCCACCCAGAGTGAGTTTTAATGGCTCAATGGCAAGGTGTAAGACTTCTCTGTCCTGAACAGACATCCCAGAGAGACAAGGTATGCCCAGGATAGCACGCTTGAACCATAACTGGATATATGCAAGAAAATCAAGTTAATTTTTTTTTTAAATGAAGTAAATGAAGCAGCAAAACACCTTGAAATAGTCATGCAGGTTATCAGAGAGTATTTCGTTGAACGTGAGTCGGTCTTCGTTGTTGATCAGTCGATCATGGAACACTCGTGTGGCCTCGTGAGCAAACAGCTGGGCACAGTTGTCCTTGGTTACAATGACAGAGTTGTGAGCCTGAAGAAGACCCTGGATAACCTGCAATGAAGAGTGAACCTAGCTGTAACAAGAAGCTGCAGTGAAACTTATAAAATGACAATAAACAATATAACATTAAAATGTAAATAAGTTGTGGTGGCATTCATAACACCCAAAAGCTAAAACCCATCCATTCATTCATTCATCAGCCACCCACCCACCAACCAAGAAAGTTTAATTAATATCTTTAAGACTGTTATTCATAAAAAAAAATAATAATAATAATACAGACAATAAAGAAATGATTACATTCACGTGTGAGTCATATACTGACAGTTTGAAACCTGTAAGTATGCCAAACCTAACACACTAATCAAAGTTTCTCTTCCAGTTAAAACTATTATTTTATAGCTGCAAATATTATGAATCATTAATATATGCACGGAATACAAAATAGCCATATCAAAAAGGGCATAGAAAACTTCACAAACATGCAATGACAGTGAACATATAAACATGCATTTCACAATTCAGAAAGAGCAGTCCATTCCTATGAATGAATAATGCACTCAAATTATAACATATACCATTCATCAACTAACACCATAAGTACTTTCATGAAAATAATATCCCAACATTTTAACTAGACAAAATTTAATGTGACCCACACTGGCGAATTCAGTCACATGTCGCAAAAAATTAAATTTGACTTTTATTCATATTCTTAACCTGTAGAGTCTCAGCTTCAATGTGGTGCAAAAATTATTAAAATATACTGATTTTTGACAGAGTTTGAGCAAAAAATGTTCGGTGATATGTGAGATCATTATTTTGAAATAATGGCCACCGAAGATAAGGTCCTGGATTTTGGTCACTGGTATCAAAACACCATAGCAACAATATCCTTAAAATAAAGGTGCAGCTCTCAAATTTTGCACACGTTAAGTTTAAATCATAAACTATATGAATAAAAAGGTTTTGTAGGTTAAGGGTGGTTAAATACGATAAAATTAAATAATTTAATACATAGTAATTATTATTATTTTTTTTTTAAATCATTTTGCAAATTTATGAGCTATATAAGCTCCAAATTATAAATTAAGCAGTAAAATCCAGTAGATAGTAAATTTCTAAAATAATAAGTCAAACACAATATACAGAGTGAAACTATTATTATTATAACTTTTAGATGGTTTTAACATTCCAGAGATAATCCATGGAAGGTTGTGTGGGTTTTTTTGTCGGTAATTTTTTCCTCTTTTTTTTCCTTTATTTTTTTGGTCTTGTTTTTTTTTTACTTGAAATAACTAACGTCATTTTCCTAAAGTCACATCCTGGGTCACCCAGGAACAAATTTTGGTTTCAAATTCCGTCCCGTCATCGTGATCGTCCACATCCCAGGAATAATCGGAAAATTACATTTGTCCACTCATTAACTAAATTGGCTCCACTTAAATATAGACTGTTCAGCTCACTGAAAGCTCTAGCAAGAAAAGCGTCTTTTTTACTCACTTTAAGATCATCACAAAGTAAAATAACTGATTGGAATGGTACATAAATTCACATTTAAAAATTGCTCTTCGAACAAAAACCGTAGGCGCAGCCATCTTTTTTTTTTTCTTCCTTTGTGTTTTCCTTCGACGAACCACTGTAAGCTTGAATGCTTCAATTACCCAGAAAGCCGCAATGACCTTGTCAGTAACCAATCAAAAGGCGTATATCACTTAGCTAAGATGTCTGCCTAGTGACAAACTAGTTTGTGTATGGTCAGTTTTCGATTCCTATTGGCTTACAGCTAAGTCATACCCACACGTCACTGAAAGGATGGTGTAGAGGAATTATTTTGGCGCAATTTGATACTAAATATGAAGCTATTCACCAAACGGCTACCGCAATTCAAAGTGGTAAAAATTAACAAAGAACAGCCTAACTCGGACCATTGTTTCGACTCTCTGAATAATAACCTCAACTAAAAATCGTAATAAAAAGTATTTAGACATTATTAAATTAAACGAGGGTAGTTTGAAATGATAACTTAAACATGTAGGTACTGTTTTCTGTCAAAATCGCAATTTTCACAAGGTAGTGTATTTTTTCACTAATTGCCTCATTACGCAAAATCGACAACTGCGACATGCGACTGATTTCGCCAGAGCGGGTCACATATATTGTTTTGACTTAATTTTACTGGTGGTTTGAGAAATATAAATATTGTGAAACAAAAGGCAATGCTAAAGATATTTATAGCAAAATGTTCATTACAGTCTTCATGAAATAAAGAAGAATATATTAGGCTAAGCACAAATTTTAAAAACTGAAGTACAAGTTTCCATATCTCAGAAAGACAAAAAAATCATAAATAAAAAACCAAAAGCAATAATTATAGGGATATTATAAACACTAATCAAACCTGTATTGCAGCCACACCAAAACCAATATATAACAACATCAAAAATTCAAACCTTTGAGAGGTCTCGGATGTTGAAGGTGTAATGTGACTTGGTGGGGGTGGGCAGCATGCTGCCACACATGCGGTAGTACACAGCAATGCTGGCCGACACAAACGAGAACACGCACTCGTTCACCTCGGGCATGAATTCACCGTCCTGCAAGAAGCGTCCCAGCTGGACCTGGTAGATGTGCTGCAGTGAACGCGTGGAAGGAGTCGGCAGTGACAGCATGCTACAGTGTGAGCACAGACAACAGCGAGTCAAGAAAATAGTAAACACAAACAACAAGCCATACCCATAGTGGATGAATGTCTGATTATGCAAAGATAGAGAATTCTGTGGATTCATTCTCGGGGTAATTAATATTTGTTAAATAAACTTCTAATAAAAAGGTCAAAGTCCACTGTTTATTGAATCTTTTTTAACGGCATATTTTGAAAAGAATATATTTTTTAATTTAAATTTTGTTTATAATATATATATATATATATATATATATATATATATATATATATACCGTATTTGACCGGAAATAAGCCCAGGGGGCCAAGACAACTCATTGTGAGCTTGGCATGGGGTGGGCTTATTCCCAGACAAGGGGCCAGTTTTGTTGAAATTTTTTTTAATAATAATAATTAAAATAAATAACAATATTTAAATGAACTAGGAAAAAAACCAAAAAACGTTCAGTAGCACATCTATTAATTAGTGTTCCATTTGTTATTAATAAATAATAACTGTTTATTAATTAAATTGGGTTTTTTTTTACTAGTATCTAATTATCAGAAACACACCTTCTATGTTACAATTACTTACCAGTGCTGTTTATTTACATCCAAAATTTAATGCTGAGAAGACTTAAAACAACAGCAATTAACAACAAACTCAATAGCCTATACACACGTTGCTGACACGGGCAGCTAGCTTACACTGCAAAGAATTGTCAATCTAAGGTCATTGTTCTTAGCCAATCAGAATACGGTATTTGCTTAATTAGCATTAACTGCGGACCCAGTGTGGTGGTAAAAATAGACACTGGTTTTTAGTTCATACTTGGCTTGGATACTTCAGAGAAATACTGCAGGCATGAAATTGAAAACAATGTTACACACTGTTATTGTTAGACTGCTAAATCTCACTGGTGGTAAAATATTGTGTTACATTTGTGTTTAATTATCTGTAGGAGGTATGACCTTTTAAATGAACTTTGAGCAAACTTGCAATTTCATGTTATTTATAAGGTGACGAAGTTGGGGGTGGGCTTATTTACGAATGAGGGCCTAATTTCTTAAATGCTATCAAAACGGAGGTGGGCTTATTCAAAGACATGGGCTTATTTCCGGTCAAATACGGTATATATATATATATATATATATACTATTGATATTTAAAATATTTTCTGTATTGCCATGCTTATTTATAACAACAAGGTTTAATTATTAAATCCACAGATGTGTATGTATATATATAGGAATTAAAGTTTAGAAGTAAAATCATGAACATTCATACTTAGTCTAATGAAAATAAATAAATCCACAGTTTTACATGAAAACAAGATTCAGCATGCATTTAAATGCCTAAATTTACAGCACTAACTAGACATCCTCAAATGTGAAAATGCTCTGGTCTGAAAGCATTACTTATCTAGCTAAATTATATAAATCTTTCATATATTTAGGCAGTGTCTATTACAGTGATAACATGCAATGTGAATATCACTTTCATGTACCTAGAGTGACAATGTATGTAAACAAGTGAAACAAATAACTAAAAACTACAAACTGGTAAAAAAAATAAGAACTAGCTTCATACTAACTTACTTGCTCTGTCAAACTTAAATGAATTAGACAAGACATTGATTCAGTGTTTGGATTTGTCAACTATTGACTGAAAATAACAGTGAAATACCAGAAATGTTTGAGAAGTCGTGGACTGGTTGGGTTACGGCCTCCTCCAGGTGGACCGCAGGCTGACACTAGCGTCACATCAACAATGTCCTGAGAAAAAAAGAAAAAGAAAAGTAATTTATTATCTTTATTGAAGAAACTGACCAATTACTCCTTTAGAACTACAACAAATTAAGGCATATAAATATGCATAAAAAGAAAATGTATGAAAAACATCAAACACATTAATAAAAATATATTAATTATTTCCTGTTAAAATATACCATGTTTATTCCCTGCCTGACACACAAGCATAAGTATACTGGAAAGAGAAATCTTTTGTGAGTAAGTTTGAAAGTTTTGGGGGTTTTTGTGGGCAATTTGTTTTTGTTTTTAGACAAATCCAAAACATATTCGTACAATGATCATTGTAATATAAATAAACAAACATTACCAAAATAAAATGGATTATACGAAGAAAATATTGTATAAGCTTGCAAAAGGTCAATTATATTGTACACATAAATACCTTCCAAACAATTTTCTTGGTATCATAAAATCCGCCAGATTCCAAAAACAGCCGTAACAACTCCAGTGGGGGCTGTGCTCCATATTCCTCAGGGGCTGGCATGTTAAGATCATCCACAAATACAATGACCTGACAAAAGATCCCACATAATTAAAATAGAAAAAACATATGCTTAAAAATACTGGCCATAATTACTACTTAGTGTCAAATATCATTGGCTATTATAGTCTGCTTACCTTTAAATTGTACATTTCATACTTACAATTTCTTGTCAAAATTATCAATTTGGCATATTTTTGTAGTAGCTTAAAATATATTTTATGTGAAACTGCAAAGATTTGTACCTCAGGAACTGGGATCTGTAACTTTAAAAGAGAGTATTAAAAAACATCCTAACAGCCATCACCATCAAGTAAGAAAAACCGATATCTTACATTCTATGACTTTCATCCTTGCAGGCAAGTCAGAAATTATGTGTGCCAAATACAATGGATGTCTACATACTGGGTTACATCTGGTTGTATAATATTTAGTGCCTTGGAGAAAACAGAAGCATTTATTACTTATATGGTTCATAATATCTTAGTATGTATCCATAGCTTAGCTGTTCACTCAACAAGAATGTTGTCAATTTCCATTCCTTGTAATAAATTCAATAGGCCACATTGTTTAAAACAGGAGCGGGATGTAGCCCAGTGGTAAAGCACTCGCTTGATACACGGTCAGTTTGGGATCGATCCCCGTTGGTGGGCCCACTGGGTTATTGCTAGCTCCAGCCAGTGCACCATGACTGGTATATCAAAGGCTGTGGTATGTGCTATCCTGTCTGTGGGATAATGCATATAAAAGATCTTTTGCTACTAATGGAAAAATGTAGAAAAATGTAGCGAGTTTCCTCTCTAAGACTATATGTCAGAATAACCAAATGTTTGACATCTAATAGCGGATGAATAATCATCAATGTGCTCTAATGGTATCGTTAAATAAAACAAACAAACAAACATTGTTTAAAACACTACTAACAAGTACACTGTAGCAAATAGGATACTCTCCACTATTTTGAATTAAGTTACATTGATCATGAAATAATTTGCACTTTTTCATTTTTGCTAAAACTATCCGTAAAGAGAAATGCAAATTATTTCACTTGAAATATAAATGCGATAAAAAATAGAAGCTACTAATGAACACAGTACAGACCTTCCTTCCTTTTGGGGCTCCCAGAGAATCTTTGCTTTTCTTGATCAGTTTGTGCATGATCTGGGCCTGGAGTCGAGCAGAACTCGTCTGTGCAGAGAACTGGATTGTGGTGCTCAGTATTCCCGTGTTCAGTTTCGGTTTCGAGGTACCGAGTATTTCATCCATATTCTTATCATTGTCGTCATCCCCAAACTTTGTCAGCATGCTGATGTTCTCCAGAATGGATGACTGCCTCTCTGAATACTGGAAGATATCTCCCAAGATTGTCCCCGAATTGAACGAGGTTCCGCCTTCCTTTTCAAGACGTTTCAGCATGTAGTTGATTATAGCAGACTTGCCGACACCCGAATCACCTATTATGATGTATTAAAACAATTATGTAATATAAATATTTGCATTAAGAAAAGAATATCTAGTGTAAAAGAAGAGATAAGTACTTATTTTTCCAAGTTATTAATTATTATAAAGGTAAAGGAAAGAAAAAGAAAGAAATGTTTTATTTAACGACGCACTCAACACATTTTATTTATGGTTATATGGCGTCAGACATATGGTTAAGGACCACACGGATTTTGAGAGGAAACCTGCTGTCACCACTACATGGGCTACTCTTAAAGGTAAAGGATACAGGTCATTATATAAATGTTTAGAAATTATTTTACTACTAAAATACAACCTAACATATGCCACCATACAGGATAATTTGTAACCTAAAATAACTGGGGGGACCAATAGTATAGTCTTCTCCAGCTAGACAAAATCAACATTTTAAAAATAAAAATTGCATTTTGAAACTAAAAATGGAACAAAAAAATTCTTATTTTTCTGGGGCTGGGGCAACTATCCCCTTCTCCCCATACCCCGAGTATGTCCAACCATCAATACATGTCATAAAAATGTTGATAAATCCATTACTTGAAATCACCTGTAAGAAGGACTGGGTGCTTGTTGAGCACCAGCAAGCTGGTTAGGAATGAGAACCTCAGGATATCCACAGTGGGGACAATCTCAGCCTCCTTTGACTCATAGCCCTTCTTGTTGTCCGTCATAACCCCCATTGTCTCTCCGATCGTGATGACAAGTCCCTTCTCAATCAAGGACTTTGTGGACGGCACGAGAGTATCCCAGGGTATGAAGTGGCCGGACTCCATGTCTATGAAGTAACTGAAGATGCTTCTGCTTCCTGCAGGTAGTCGGATACCTGTAAAAACAGAATGAATTTTTGTAAGTAAAAAAAAAAAAGAGTAAAGACTAATTAAATAATAAAAATATTTAAATGAGGGGTTTTTTGGTATATGCTACAACATAAATGGAACAGAAAGAAATAATACTTCAACAATTATAATGAACTTTCTTATAGTTATGGCTTCACAATCATGGTATTGTAGGTAGATCATTAACAGTATATTAACAGATATTTTAATTCAAATTCAGAGGTCATTCCCAGCATAAAAGCTTCTTGAATTCATGAAAAACATAACAAATGTAAATAATCAGAAGGCTTGGGCAAAAGCCTCTCTCTGAATGACACTACAATGACAAAACTAATTTTTGTTCTTGTTAGTAACAAGATAAATTAATCCATGGAAATGTCAGGCCCCATTTTATTTATTGATCTTAGTACTAAAATCACCTTGTGCGAGCCCCTGAACACTTATTAAAAAAAGTAGTATGTGAAACCAAACATTCAATATCTAAATCAGTTTTCTTACCAAGTGGTGGTTCTATTTCAAAGACTTCTCTGACAAAGTTGTCAAACTCGAAGCAGATGTTGACCTCTCTCTCCATCTTGTCAGCACCGCGGCGGTTCACCGTATCATCGTCATCGCTGTCCTCCTGCCGTTTGAGAGTTCCACCCATACTCCATGCAAACGCAAACACAAACAGCTTGCCCAGCAAGTTCAGCAGTTGTCCAGGACTTTTCATTAAAAAGAATTGCTTTGCAGTACTATAATAATTAAATCAAAACTGTAATTATTATATGCATTTTAGTTTCAAAACAGATGATGTATTAAACATTTAAATGTGCATTAATGGAATGCTCGCGCAAGGCTTTTGGACTGGTATACATATTCAACAATATATAATGCACATTATTGCTTAATATCAACAAGTATATTATTATATTTAATTAATAAAACCGTTAAACGTGACGGCTATTATAATATAATGGGTGCAGCCATTTTGTTCCATTCCAGTGAATACGCCCTTTGGCAAGCCGGTATTTACGTATTACTTAATGCATAACGTCAGGAATGAGTCTTAGAACTAGAGAAACCAATGTATCTGTTGTTTGCGGGATGATAAAATAGGCATGCATTGCAATGTTCTTTAATAATATCCATCCCAGGAAGCCAGCAATAAGTATATATTATTTTTCAATACAAAATAAACCACCATTGTCAAAGTGGCTACACAACAAGTCGAAATAATTGTACCATGTTTTGTCCATGCATTAACCTTCATACTAAAATGATATGCAGTGTTTTCTTAGTTAATTGGTTTATTCTGTTAGTTGCCTCTACCTGTGATCTGATTGGCAGGTGTATGTTTGATAGGTAACCAGACAAGCCAATATTAATTACCGCTGTCAAGACACAAAAATACATACCGGTATTGTGTAATAACCTGTCGCCCCTAAAATGGTAATCGACATGATTTATTACTATAAATGGTTCTGTAAAACTATTGATTAAGTAGACTTTCCCATCTAAAATCACAGAACTGACCAATTACGTAGTCCCAAAGAAAAGAAAATTATCACTTGGGTATCGAGGGTGTTCGTTTTTGCTCCAACGTAGCATACCAATAGGCCTAATAGTGTACATTTTTCCTTTGAATTATTTAACAGAGAAAAATACTATAACCCCATTTCGTTCCGTTACTGCAACTTGAAACAGATTAAGTTAAATAGTTGATAATATTATCACGTCATGTATGTTCCTTTACATAAAGCGCCTTGTCGTAAATTACTGCTTTTGTTTACACTGTGCATACAGGAGTTGGTAGGAGATATGTCACTTCACCCCAGCTAGAATACCGAAAACCTCGAAAACAAAAGAAAATGGCTGCCCCCAGTTAGCAGGAATAATCACGTTTTTTTTTATTAACTCTGAAATTACACGTTTTTCATTTGTTAAAGTGTCAGTATGTGTTGGTGGTCCGGGTATGCATCTTTCCAACACATAAGGCTCATGTTTGAGTTTACTCTTCCTTTAAGCAGTCACCTAATGTTGTATCCAAACTCATTGTGTTAAAACAGTCAAATTGTACTATATTTGTTAATTTAAAATAGTACGGTGGCTTCTTGTTTCACTTCTGTATGGAATCATGGCAATTAACTCCCAACTTCCACATTTGCTTTGGACTGAATCACAGCTACATTCTTGTACACCAATACAGTTGTGGGAATTAAGTCACCGAGGTCTATTTTTAAGATGAAACCATAATTTGTGAAGACGATAAATTTGGTAAACAATACACATACAAAAATACTTAAAATGAGAACAGTGATATGAATGTAAGATATAGGGACATTAATGTATTAATTTTTCCATCAAGGAATTTAACAGTAAAAAACATGGAAATGACAATTTCATAAATAGTTTAACAGATATATGTACATGGGTTACCAGACACTATTTCAATGCCTAATTGCTTGAAGTAGTAAGACAGTTTAACTCTTATCCACCCAGCTTTACAACCAGAAAAAGTCATCACTGACCCAAGTTTTCAACATGAAATATGTAATTGTGAACCTACATGTTTTAAACTCAAATTGTAAGAAAACAACTAATGTAGCACTCTTCTGATGTATGTCATACTTTAGAGGACATCTTAGTGAGTCTAACTGTGCAAATAAAATTTACAGAACTTAATTAATACTTTAAACATATTTTTTAAAAACCCTACGATCACGATCCATGACATCATTGTTTATGATGCTTTCACGAAGTTTATTTTCACTTTTAATCGATGATGAGTAATCCCATCCATCATCTACTTCAAAGTCTGTATTATTAGTTATTTTCGGCAAATATATCCTTTACAAAACTTCATTAAAAAAAAATGTATACAAATAGCGTGAAATCAAACCCATGTGCATGTTACGTCATCAATAACGATTCCACAAATTTAGACCGTTTTTTGTTTTCTTTTTGATATTGCTATAACAGCTTAAATACACTTGACATGTTCGATTGTCATTCTATGTTTTAGCGTTCACAGAATCAAGATAGATAATTCCGGTGAATGTTGACAACTGTGTTTTCGAAGACCGGTTGCGTCTTGACTACAGTTGAGAATGGGTTTTTATGTTAGTTTTGAGCATCTCGACTGCAGTCGAGAATGGGAGGGAAAGAGTTAATATCACAAAGTGTCAGGTATCACATGACAAATTTCATGTTTATTATTTAACATTACCACCATATACATTGTACCTGACTTTAGCTGGTTGATTCTCATCCATGGTGGCCAAGTTGAACTTGTTCTGCTTCTTAGTTCCACGTTTCTTAGCACGAGAGGCACGACTCGATGTGCCATACGCAGAACCTCGACTTGAAGAGCGACTGTCAGAGCTAGGTGGGCGCAGGTCCTCCTTGTCTAAGAAGCAGAAAATTGTATTCTCAGTACATTCACAGAAAACTGAAGCTATCTTTTAAATATAGTTAATAGCAGGGGTGGGGAAAAATAAAATTGTCAATCGGTCCCACGTTGATGTCATCACTACCGGGGGGAGGGGGGGTAGAGGGATAAGAAGAAAGGAATAAAAATAAAAATTATAAAATCATTTAAAAGGTGATATTTGCCAAATAGTGTTCTAAAAACAAAATCATAGTGGCATTTGTATATTTTTATCTTGAATCATGAACGCGAAACGATAAACATCAAAACATGAAAGAAAAACAAAATGTTTGATCACATCAGCGAAAAATTTTTTATTATATTTATTTTACATAATGGAATAAATAATATAAAAAAGGAATAAAAGTTATGCATTTTAACTCCCATATATGTATAAAAAGTACCAGTATTCAGTAGTCCTGAAAATTAATAAACAATAACACCGTTGGAGCGTTTGACAACTTGAGCTGGCACACGTTTAGACAAAGCAATTAATAACGTTGTCGCCGATTGGATGACATTTGACCTCTCCTGGCTCTAAAGATAGCCGGTTTAGCTATTCCAACTCACTCCCACTTTTTAAAAAAAAAGAGGTGTAAACCTTTTTTTAAATTTTAAAGTCCTTTATAATTATTTGATACACTACATTGAACAGTCAACAAGAAACACATTTATAGATTATTTCAGTATATTTTATGCTATTTCAAGCAGTTTGTATTTCACAAAAGCCCCTTGCCTCGGACTCTGACACTCGACCCGACAGAGCTCCGTACACAGGCGTTAACGTGTTGATTGTGACCAGTTGCAAACTCTGGGTCCTTTGTTTTAATTGGAGTGTAATACCTTGGTAGCTTTCTCACCAAGAATGATGCTATTGTTAACGTCTGTTTTATCTCGTGACCAGCACAGCGGCTTTGACAAATGTCTAGCCTAGTGGCAGTAGATTGATTGTAGCTCCGACTTATGGCAGACTTTAAAATCACAGACGTCAGAAACACCAGTCAATTTTGACCACTATTTATTTATTTATTATTATTTTAAATCATGCACAAGATGCCAATGTCTGGGCAGGCCGATCCAATTGGCGGATAGGAATTTGTTCCTATAATAGAAACGGACAGGTGCTTCGGACCGACAAGAATGACAAAAGTGGGACCGGCAAACGCACGTTTTTGAAAAATAATTTCGGTCTCAGAGATCGAGAATCGGTCCCAGACCGGGAAAAAAGGGCTTTTCCCCACCCCTGGTTAATAGTGCAACTTTGACATTGTCGCTAGAACTGTATTATATAATGATCCTTATAGAAGAAGCAGAACACTGCATTTTTAGCACAGTCACAGAAAACTGAAGCTGTCTTGTAAATATAGTTAACGATAACTTTGACACTGTTACTAAAAATGTATTATATAATGATCCTTGTCTAAGAAGCAGAAAGTTGTATTCTCAGTAGTCACAGAAAACTGAAACTATCTTTAAATATAGATAACAGTATACAGTAACTTTGACATTGTTGCTAGAACTATATTATATAATGATCCTTGTCTTAATAAGCAGAAAATTGTATTCCCAGTACAGTCACAGAAAATTGAAGCTACCTTTTAACGGTATAACTCTGATATTGTTGCTAGAACTGTATTATAGAATGATCTCCCCTTTTGGTTTAAAAAAGTATTCATTAAATACTGTCGTCTGTCGTCTATTTGAACCCATTATGATGATGCTACATTTATATGACAAAACTATTAGCAATCCCAAAGTCAGATCTCTGTACTAGATAGAGTACAGGCTAAATATGTACATAGATGTGACATTACTATAGTTCATTTGCATCAAAAGGGAAATATGCAATCAACTGGCATGTAACCAAATCATATAGGCTTTTTTACATTTAAATTTATGGTAAAAATATTATGACAGTTGGTATGGGTTTAAAATTTAATACTGTATATTTATACGAGTTTTAGAATTATTTAGTACATAATTATAAGCCAATTCATCAGTTCCCTTTTGACACAAACAGACTATACGAAATGATTGCAACTGTGTATACACTTCCACTTTACTTGGTAACAAAACACTAGTCTGCAATATAGCACCATAAATTATGAACATTATGAAAGGATGTGTTAAATTTAAGATATATGCAAGGCACACATAATTTAAGTCTGGTTATGGGTTGTTGTTGTTTTACCAAAGTTACAAGAATGCCACTTATCACCCGCATCCCATTCCATTCCAGTTCAGCTGTAAAACAATACAGACATTTGGGAATCACTAAGCTCCATACAACCAACCCCATAATGCCCCATTGCCAAACCATCCTTATAAAATAAGAGAAGAAGAAGTTGGTGTTGTTTAACGACACCACTAGAGCACATTGATTTATTAATCATCATCTGTTAGATGTCAAACATTTGCCAATTTTGACATATAGTCTTAGGAGAGGACATCCACTACAATTTTCCATTAGTAGCAAGGTGTCTTTTATATGTACCATCCCACAGACAGGATAACACATACCATGGCCTTTGATATACCAGTCGTGGTGCACTGTCTGGAATGAAAAATAGCCCAATGGGCCACCAATGGGGATCGATCTCAGACTGACTGCGCATCACACAAGTGCTTTACGTCCCCTATAAAATAATAGAGAAAAAAACATAACGGCAAAAGATATTTACCTGGATTTCCAAAGCCTCCATTTTTGCTGATAAAATCAAGGTAAGCCATTAGGATATGACAGAGACTGGAGACGATGCTGAGTTCTGGGACGGTGATCATCTGGAAGTGTTTGTACTTCCTCAGGAATGCCAAGCCCTTTTCTATACTGTGTTCAAACAGAGCCTGCAGGTGCTGCTTCCCACTGTCGGGCAAGTCTCTCGGGAGATGCTGCAACCATGTTTTTACAGAGGGACGCCAACCTAGATCCACAGGGTCCTTGGAATAAAAAGTTCAAAGACTTCATATATGTTTTTGTGAAATATAAAGCACCAGATCATTATATAAATTGTTATTGCACTTGTCATCATACATGCTCAAACAAGCACTCCCGTTATGCTGTGAACTCTGTTTTTCAGATATGTGCTTTAGAGGTCAAATTTCTGTTTTCCAAAATTATATAATATCATATGATAGAGTCTAAGTAAATAATTACCATGTTTGTTGTACGTACTAATAATAGAGTGATATGAAACCTATGGGATGTGCAGAAAATAATATTATAAAATAAGAACTTGTATAAGCACATGTATTTATATCTTTTAAATTACACGAAGAGGTAAAAACTGAGACCTGTGTTTTTAACTTACAAGTTAGCTGCTGTTAGCAAACACTGCCATTTACATTACACAAATGAATCAGGATAAAACATTTACACTTTTATACAAAGTAGCAATAGGATAGCATACCATATTGATACCATATCTTTCCGTGCCTATATTCAATTAAGGTTCAGACACATCTCTCCAGGGCATAATATCTGATCATTATGCCAGTGACTTGGTCTGGGGCAGAACGGGGTGGGTGGGGTGGAAATGGGTTGGAAAAGGTTGAGGTCAGTAGTATATTTTGTACGTAGCGGGGACAACAAAGGAAATACAATGGAGTCGCCTCCAATACAATGGATATGCACCTCCGGAACAATGGGTCCCCAATCCGCAACAATGGATGTGCACCTATTGTCTTTCCGGTTCAGTGGAGCGTATAATTGGATTTTCCGGTTCAGTGGAGCGTATAATTGGTTTTTCCGGTTCAATGGAGCGAATAATGGATTTTTGAACAAAAGAAGTGCACCTATTGTGCTGAGTGGATGACTGACATTTTTTAAAAAGGATGACTGGCATTTTTTCAAATTTTGGGCGGGAAAGTTCAATGGGAACTAAGTGGTATTATTTATAGTATTATTTATAGATAGTCTGAGTCAGTCTTTTGTGTTTGCTTGGTTTTAGTTGTCACAATGTGATGGGTACAAAGAACTTTATATAAATATGCTTTGAAAGGTTTATTGTTAGCAATGATGAAATAATATTTTGAATTGAAAACCAGTTGAAACCGGTTTATTTGTTATTTATTATTATTATTAACCAATCGTAACACTCGTTTTAAACATTGCATTTGAATATATGTTATAACATAAAGAGAAGTGAAATTATTTATTATTTGTAACGATTGCGTTCAAAGATGAATCACAACGACAAGAAACAGGATGTTTACTTCAGTTGGAAATATATTTTACAATCACAATGCAGTTTTAATGAAACAATAGTGAAAAAATCAACTTGTTGGTTTACGAGTCGTACTGAATGTGAGATGGATGCCAAACGTTCCTTCTGCGATTTGACTAGCAGTACAAAGCTAATAATAATCAAGAAAATACGACCAACTCGTGTGCTCGTGGATGAAGTAGATACAGTTGATAACAGAAAATGCCTGGAAAATTTGTTAACTCTGAGTTATTCCTTTGAAGTGTGTAAACTGATTCAGCGATTCTGTAAAGAAATGTGTATGGGATGTATGTTCGAGGAGGAGAAAACTCACACCTGTAAAACACTGAATCATGAGGATATGCTCGAACGCTATTTCACAACAGCATGGGTTGAACTGAACGAGGATGTAGTTACTGACAGGTGGTTACGTCTTGTTTATGCAGATCCAGTTTTATTAAACACTCCAGGATTTGTTTTGTGTCAGTATCAATGCAAAGACTATTTGGATATGAATGTTAAAACTGTAGAGTGGATGAACATTTTAAAAGATCAAGTACTTAAAATACTACGTTTGGAAGATCGTCTGCGCGTATAAATTAATGTCACAGAATACATTAGTTCAGTCATGTCATCCAGAGTGAACCCTAACACTGAAAAGAATGAACGTAACAAGAAAGGACTTGAAAAATATTATACAAAACCGAGAGACGCTGGAGCTTTCTACGGACCGAAGAAGTTTTACGGTGCTTTAAAAAGACGTGGTTTACAAACATATAAGTTGAAAGCGGTAACACAGTGGTTAAATGACGAAGATGCGTATAGTCTTTACAAACCAGTGAACCGTTCATTCAAGCGTCTCCGAGTACGGGTTAACAAAAAGGATGAGATGTTTGACATGGATTTAATGGACGTCAGTCGCCATTCAAAAGACAACGATGGTGTTAGGTACCTGCTTATAGCTATTGACATTCTTTCGAGATTCCTGTGGGCCATACCCCTTGTAAACAAGAAACCGGAGACGGTGTTAGAAGGCTTCAAAACTATTTTAAAAGACAAACGCATACCCAAGAAAGTTCGGGTAGACAAAGGTACAGAGTTCGCAGGTGTATTCAAGCAGTTTCTATCAAAAGAAAACATTAAACTGATTGTCACGCAGAATGAAGATATCAAAAGTAATTTCGCAGAAAGAAGTATTAGGACGCTTCGGGGTCTTATCGCGCGTTTTACGACTTACAACAATACACACAAATACATAGACGTTTTAGCAGATCTAGTACACAATTATAACAATACAGTTCACTCGTCACTGGGACTGTGGGCACCGGTTGATGTAACTAAAGCGAACGAAATTAAAGTGTGGAGTCATCTGTACGTCGAGCCCATGGTTAAGAAACTTAAAGTAAAGAAACCATTGGCAAACTTTTTATTTAAAGTGGGTGATTTAACGAGAATCAGCTATTTGCGTAAATCATTCACAAAGGAGCAGGACTTGAGGTGGACAGAAGAGTTGTTTAAAATACATTCTAGAAGAAGACGACAAAGTATTCCAGTGTACAGACTGAGAGATTTTCACGACGAAGTGTTGAAAGGTATATTTTATACGGCCGAACTTCAGAAAGTAAATAAAAATCAAGACATTCTGTGGAAAATCGAAAAAGTGTTAAAAAAAGAAGAAGGAGAAGGGGAAAGTGTACTATTTGGTTCGGTGGTTAGGGTGGCCACCTAGCTTCGATTCGTACATAGAAGAAGGAGAACTGAAAACTGTGTGAAGCATGGAGAAGTACGTTATTTTGAAGAGCTCGGATTCTAAATCAGTGTTTCCTGACAACAACCCCTATCACTTTCGCGTAAAGTTAAACAAGAGGTTAACTTTTGAAGGTGTGTGGATTGTGTCTCTCGTGGATTTGAATTTTGGAGAAATTGACCTTCATGGTATGAACGATTTACAAGTAGATGTGTTGTGTAATTTGTGTGGCAGCAGTCTAGTAGGTGATAGTTTTGTACCTCTACTGAGACGTGTGGATTTACGAGACGGTCCACGTTACGAGTTTAACACACTGTGGAATATAGCAGTTGTAGTGACAGAGAGTTCATATGTCGAAATACGTATAAAAGCAACATCAGGCGTTCCGGTTTCATTTATCAAAGAGAGCACGAGTGTGACACTACTATTACGACATTATCCGTTTTTAGAGTAAATTAACATGGATCGAAAACTTTACGTACCTGATGTTAATAAATGGTTAAAGTATTTTGATAAACGAACAAAGAATGTTGTTCAGTCAAATAAGCAGGTTGGATCTGGAGTTGGGAATTACAAGCATAAGTGGTTTTCTTATATGATTCCAATGATTCCGAGACATGTAAACAGTGACGGGGACAACAAGCACAAACCTAAAATAGAAGTGACGTCACAAACACAAGATGTTGTAGAAAGGGCCGAAGCTGAACAGGAACGTACCAGGGCTATAAAACATAAATCTGGTGATCGAATTGTCAGAAGCAAAAAAGTCAGACGCATGACAGTACAGAAAAAACGAGCTCCTACATCGAAGTACAAATCAGCTGTTAGTGAAAAAGATATATTTGTATAAAACGACAACAACAACAACAAACAATATGTCACTCCTTACAGACAAAGACTTTGTGGAAGGTTTACCTAGTGCTTTGGATCTGTTTACTATGCCCCCATACCAAACGAGTGTGTTTCAACATTACTACGTCGATGTTAGACCTGTTAGTCAAATTACAGATTCGTCACCGGTAGAATTTCAAATTGCAAATAGTGGAAGTGACTACGTGGATTTGAAACGAAGTCGTTTACATGTTAAACTGAAAGTGAGTCATTCCGATGGAACGGTTTTGGGTAAGGACGAACATGTGGCCCCAGTAAATTTATTCATGCAAGCTCTGTGGTCGCAAGTCGCTGTGTACTTACAAGGTCAGCTGGTGAGTTCGGCGAACAATCATTATCCCTACAAAGCATACATTCAAACCTTACTGAATTATGGCGCTGAAGCTAAACAATCGCAACTACAATCTCAGATGTTTTACAAGGACGTCGGAGAGACACAAGCAGACATCGAAAGTACCGATCCTATCACTGGTACTAATTCTGGAGTATCGGACCGAGGAGCGCACATTGCAGACACCAAAACGGTTACCATGGAAGGTCCCCTGTGTGAAGATATTTTTAACATGGGCAGATATATGGTGAATGGGGTTGATATGACAGTTAAGCTATTTCGGAGCTCCATACCCTTTTGTTTGATGTCTGGGAAGTCCGGTCAGGAGTACAAGATCGAACTCGTAGATATTTACTTCAAGATATGTAAACTGAAAATGAACAGTGCACTTATTTTAACACACAACAAGCTGTTTGAAAAGTCTAACGCTTTGTACCCATTTACTAAAACCGAAGTTAAAATGAGTAGTATTCCGTCTTCTCAACAGAGTTACGTGTGGGACAGTGTGTACCAGTCGCAGTGTCCAAACAGACTGATTGTTGGTTTTGTCAACGGTGACGGAGTGAGTGGATCATACACAAAGAACCCGTTTAACTTCCAGAGTTCATTCGTGAAAACGGTGGGCTTATATTTGGATGGTGTCAGTGTCCCCGGTCGACCAGTCGAAGCAGATGACGTCAGTGCCTACGTGAATTTGTTTGAAGGTGTTAATAGCTGGAACCTGGATTGTGGAAATTATATTGAAAGAACTGAATTTTCTTTGGGAAATGGTCTGTTTGTGTTCAACCTTGAACCCGTTTTCGTGGACTCTGATTATTTAAGTTTATTAAAAAACGGTAACTTAAGGTTAGAAGTGCAGTTTAAATCTGCATTAACAAAGACAGTGAGTTGTATAGTGTATGGTGAATTCCCCAGCTTGATCGAAATTGATCAAACCAGGAACGTGTTTGTCAAATAGATCATGAATGGAAAGCAGATTCAGTGTGCGATTGACTGTGACTCAGATTTACGTTCACGCATTGTAGGTGTTTACTCGAGCGACACACTACCACGTTTGAAACGGCGGAGCCCTTGGGGGTGTATTGTAAACACAGACCCATCTCACCTACCTGGTTATCACTGGGTGGCGTTCTATTTTGATAATAATAATACAGCAGAGTTTTTCGATAGTTTTGGTAAACCACCCAAACATTACAATGCAATATTTGTAGATTTTTTAAAGAGACATTCTTCATCTTACGTGTACAATAACAAATCCGTTCAGACTATGAACGCTAAAACGTGTGGATTCTATTGTTTGTATTACTTGTTACAAAAATGTAAAACTGACCTGATGATGAGCGATATTGTGAATCAGTTTAGTAAAGATACATTACAGAATGATGTATTCGTGTATAACTTTATATGTAAATATTTTAGATATTGTAGCCCGCCTTGTATTTCCTGCTCATACTAATATTAAATAGTGTACACAATCATGTATCCACTTTATGTGTTGTTGTACAAACATTTTTTGAAATAAATAGTTGTGTCACAAAACGCTGGTTTGTTATATTTTTAAACATTAGTCTTATACTAGTTTATTAGATAGCAGTATAATTGTATACCCACAGGTAATTCTGGTTATACCTCTTTATATATCTAACAAAACATTGTAAGAAATGTTTTAATTTTTTATTTGCATGAACTAGGGTGTTTCCTGGTACATATTCAGAGTAGGTATTCCAAAAATAAAATCACGGCAGTAGGTAATCATGGGTAGATACGGCAAAGTAATGCACCATAGTGAAAACACTGAAAAGTAGACAATTCTGGCAACTGAATTGGTAAAACATTTGTTTAAAACGTTAACAAATTTATTTTAAATTGAAAAATAATTGTTAAAACATGAACAAATTTTATTTAAATTCAAAAATAATTTTTAAAACATTAACAAATTTATTTAAATTGTAAAATACCTTTTAAAAATGTTATTTAAAATTTAAAATTATTTTTAAAATAGTGAAAAAGGTTTATGTAATTTTAATTTAAATATTATTTGGCAAATTATTTTCTCACCCAGCTGGCCCTGTAACTCCTACCTTTATAATACATATTACTTATACACTACAAGATTAATTTAATTCGTTACTTCTTTATTGGCATTATTTGTGATGTAACTAGAGTGTAATCCGATATAATAATACACAGATAATACAGTATGTATTCCAAATTGAAACAACAGTAGGTAATCCAAATTGAAATAACAGTATATAATCCAAATTGAAATAACAGTATATAATCCAAACTGAAACAACAGTAGGTAATCCAAATTGAAAAACAACAGTATATAATCCAAATTGAAACAATAGTAGGTAATCCAAATTGAAACAACAGTATATAATCCAAATTGAAACAATAGTAGGTAATCCAAACTGAAAACAACAGTATATAATCCAAACTGAAACAACAGTAGGTAATCCAAACTGAAACAACAGTAGGTAATCCAAATTGAACAAACATTCGGTAAGCCCGTATAAAATCCAAATAAAGCACAGTAGGTGATTCAAATAATTTTCTTGAAAAGATATCTACACGACAATCTAATGTTAAAATTAAGAATGGCAAATACTAGTTTATCCTTATTTGCTTAAGATACTGAAAATTATATACTGTGCTGTGAAAATACTTGCGTTCCCCAGTTTTGTCGAAAACGGTTAACAATAACTAATAACTTCAAAATTATTGACAGCTTACTATTGACCAATGGGATTTAACTTTAAACCGGTACCCACGAGTTACTTGCTTGACATTTTTTTTTTCGATGTGGACTATACATTTAATGATTTAAAAATTGCCATGTCATGGTTAAGTTTCTATTCACTATAGAAATCACAGCTGATATCTGAATCTCAAATATTTGTCTTTAATTTCAGTGATGGGAGTATATTTCTTTGTCAAAGTACTTTTGGATTAAACGCTTACTTTCCAAATATAAAACACATTCTGAATTTTCAACCATGCGAGACTATTTTAACGCGATACCATAGAAACTCCAGATTTCGTGCAGTCTGTGAGAGATTGTTTAACTATAGAAATAACAGGTGTCATCTATGCCCTTAAGTAATATAATTTCAATCAGGAGAGTATGTTTCTTTGCAAGTACGCACTGACCACAGTACAAATACTTCAAACATAAAACCTATTCTGTTGAGTGTGTCAAGCGAGACTCTTTGCTACATTTATGTACAAACAGTACTTGTTCGCATTTTACTATGTCTTACTTTTAAAGGATGAACTACTTGTGGTAACCAAGAAACTCAGAGTTCGTGACACTAGCTTACTTTAAAGAATATTTTAACTTATAGATATTAGTGATTTTTATATATTAACACAAAGTACATTAAAGTGTACAAGGAATGGTTTCCTATATAAACAAATTGATGACTAAATTATAGTCTTTTGACACATTAAAGACCATAACTCGCAATACATTTCTGAACAGAGCAAAATACCTTTAAATGAATGTAGTGTAGGATTAAAAAAAAAAAATCCTCGAGGGCAGTAATACATTGTCCAAATGTGGGTAGCGTTTGGTAAGAGAAAACTGTTGTATCATTAAGTTTGTCACATTGCTCACGGAATTTTTAGGTCATACTAATACTTAACACTAAAACGTATTCAGTTTAGTCTACCGTGCGTGATTATTTGCTATATTTCTGTTCGACTGATGTTTTATACTCTAAAGGAAAGAAAATACATTTAGAAAGTATTAACCTAGAAACGTAAAGTACATTTCTCTAGTGAGTGGGTAGTTTCTGTTCTGATTACAATTCTGTTTACAGAGAAATCGGAGTTACTAAGAACGTCTGTATCACACAACGTGTAGAGAATACTAAAATAATAATAACAATAATAATACTACTAATAATAATAAAATTAAATTATTATTATTATTATTATTATTATTATATTATAAAAAAAAAAAAGAAAATCATGGTACTTGAAAATATAACCCTGAACTTTTTTCTCTCTCTTTTTTTTTTTTTTTTTTAAAACGGGAGGGGACCCTCGCAATTGGTTGAACGCTTGCTGTATGTGTACTCTGCATTCGATAACAGAATTCACAAAAAAAATGCATTTAAGTAGTACGTATTATTTATTGCAGAGCATTTGTAAAAACACCACAAAAGACATGTTACATTTTATCATGTACATCAACAAACGTTCATATTGTGTTAGTATTTTGGAAGTAACTTCTTCCCAGGTGGTCCAAGGTCTGCCCGTCTTTTCACAAACAAAACGACTGGTTTCTTCTGTTCACTTTTCATCGTGACTGGATGTGATTTGATTATGTGAATCAGGTTTGATCGCTTCTTCTTCACAGTCATACTGATAAGCTTAGGGGTTTTAACGTCCGGTCTGATCTATGCTCAATGCAAATGTGAACATAAAAATGTATTGCTTAAACTTAAGTATTCTATTCCTGCTCACTCGTTTCAGAAACATCTGAATGATCAGATTCCGATTCACTTTCTTCCGTCAGGTCTACATACGATATTATTTCTTTCATGATGGGCTTCAGCAGTAGCTTGATTTTGTCCTTTATTAGCATTTGATCTATGTTAGGGTCAGTTTTGTTTAAACTATCCAGTATAGATCGAAATAAAGGTGCTTCTGAAAAATACTTTGTAAATTCAATAACAATACTTAGTGTTTTAAGCAATTCGTTTTCCCACAGTCGCTGCAGTTTTCTGTCTATCCACTCTTGTGTCTTCCCTTGCTGTATATATTTCTTACGTCTGCTTTTCATGTCTTCTATATGCATGATACGAACACGACCCCATACTCGCTGTAAGCCAACATTCTGCCATTCTACAGTCAGTTCGTGTTCTCTTTTATCATACATGCGCTTTTCTCCTCCTTTCTGCGTGTCAAAGATGTCTTCTTCATCTATCTTAGCGCGTTTTCTGGAGGGCATAAATCCGTTCTCTGGGCACCATGATTTAATATGGCGTTGTAGATCCGTCATATTGCCAAATAAAACGCCGCAGTCGGTACAAGCAGTAGCCATAACAAAGGGATCTGCTTCGTCACTGGATTCGCCCGCGTCTTCGGCTGTATATTTCACTTCCAAATTATTTTTGGTTTCAGAATCCACGGGATCAACAGTGTGCACGGGTCGGGTGCCTGAATGTATCTGAGAATCGGTCGGCGACGACACGTTATTTAAAGCATTATTGTTATTATAACTATTTTTTCATGGTCTGTAGAAAGAGTGGACTGCCTTCGTTGGATTTCTGATGGGCAATCTAAAACATTGGGTTTAAGTCTCTCATTCTCGTGAGTTGATGGTCGCAAGTCTATGGTAAGATTCCCATAAGGTCTCTGAACAGCAGTCTCATAAACCGACATAAAACGATCACTGTTATTTGGATAGATTCTTCTCCCAAACAAGTTTACTTGATGTCTATCAATGGGCGAATTAAACAAGGTCACGTAGTGAGAGTTGAGAGCAATATCACGTGACTCCTTGCCTCTTGGAAACAGGTTTTGTAACAGCAGGAAGTTAGCTACATTCTTGTGGTGCGAAGTTCTTGTAAATAACTGAGAAATACGTTTATCATCTTTGGCCTCGGTCATGTGATCATCCAGAATTAAAACATTGTTGTTGCGTGCATCAAAGAAGTTGTCGTCCTGTAGGTTGTAGGGGATACCTTTCACAAACTGGACTTGGGGCATTGTTTCACGAATAGCATCGTAAAGTGGCTGCCACTCGGTGTAACACCAAATTATGTTGTTAGGTTTAGGCTTGATGAGTCCTTTCTGGAGTATTTGGTACATAAACATAGTTTTCCCACATCCACTCGGACCCACTAAAACAGCATTAGATGGTATAGTAAATTTGAAAGGCTCTCCGTATTGTTCAGCTTGTAATCCCAAGGTTGCTGATTGTGTCACTGGCCTTTGAGGAGGAGGAAGAGGAGGAGGAGGAGGAGGAGGAGGAGGAGGCGTATATGGGGAGAATTGAGGAGGAGGAGGAGGAGGAGGAGGGGAGGGTGTTTGGTCGATGTATCTGTCTCCGGTGCCTTTGCATATTGTCATATCTGGAAAAAAGTATCCCCACACTCAGGGCATGATGTTGACCCCATCATGAATTTCATTCAGGTGTCGTTTCTATCAACGCCTTGGCCTTTTTGAGTGATGCATTGAATCAATACAACCGTCTTCGGTTTATAGTTCCATCCTTAAGAAGGGAAAAAAATTACTCACAGTTTTGTTAATCAAGTCTGTCATAATTTACAACGTACGCTGATCGACTTACTATAAAATAGTACGGACCTCCCCAACTATCTGGAATGTCAACACCACGAGCTATAAAACGTTTGAGTGAGTTGACAGCTTCAGACTTGCTTTCATACCACTGAGAATCGTCCGATAACACTCTCTCTGGTTCACGTCGTGGGTGTGCCACAATGATCCACGAATACTGTTTGCTCATCTCGAATACATTTACACAAATGAAGATTACTATATGCAAGAGGAAGCTTTATACTAGCTGCTGGGTGGAATAAAACTGCTACATTCAAATGCAATGTTTAAAACGAGTGTTACGATTGGTTAATAATAATAATAAATAACAAATAAACCGGTTTCAACTGGTTTTCAATTCAAAAAATATATTTCATCATTGCTAACAATAAACCTTTCAAAGCATATTTATATAAAGTTCTTTGTACCCATCACATTGTGACAACTAAAACCAAGCAAACACAAAAGACTGACTCAGACTATCTATAAATAATACTATAAATAATACCACTTAGTTCCCATTGAACTTTCCCGCCCAAAATTTGAAAAAATGCCAGTCATCCTTTTTAAAAAATGTCAGTCATCCACTCAGCACAATAGGTGCACTTCTTTTGTTCAAAAATCCATTATTCGCTCCACTGAACCGGAAAACCCAATTATCCGCTCCACTGAACCGGAAAAACCAATTATACGCTCCACTGAACCGGAAAGACAATAGGTGCACATCCATTGTTGCGGATTGGGGACCCATTGTTCCGGAGGTGCATATCCATTGTATTGGAGGCGACTCCATTGTATTTCCTTTGTTGTCCCCGCTACGTACAAAATATACTACTGAGGTCTTACATAAATACTAAATATGTCTCTACAAAGGAACAGTTGTGAAAACTCCTAAAAACAATTAGCATCTGTCTTACACTACTGATTCTCAGAACAAAATATTTACAAACACTCTCATACAGAGTAGCATTTTGTTTTTTCTACATGCATATCACTACAAAGGAGTAATAGTAGTTAAATTGTGGAAAAAAACCCCACTTAAAAACAATTACAATGAAAAATGAGCAGCCACAATAAAGAGACTCACCATGTAGACCATAGCACATCGACTGATGGTGGCGGGACTGGCCTGTGACAAATTATCCACTTCAAAGATCAACCGCATGCCGGGAGTCAGGCTGATCCGCTCACCGTTGGCCAGACACAGGACTTTGGAGTCGTCGAGCACCGTGTTGAGGTTTTCAACCCACAGCGTGTCCACCGGCCCATCGAGAATGAGCCAGTGCCAGTTGGTTACAGTTCCTTCGGCCATTTCTCGCTTCGCCGCAGCATCATCGGTCATTGGTGTCGCTGGATCCACATCCATGGTGGCGCTCGAGTCCGTCTGATATGTGTTCTGTGAACAACATTGGGTAAACAATGTGTAAAACATATAATTAACATGAATATTGGGTTATAGAAGTTGTAAAATATTTTAACAATAATATATGTTATATGGAAAACTGAACCTTTAAGAAAATCCTGACAATGTAACAATTATCTGAGTATAAATGAAAATTGTAAAATTAAATCTTCTTAACAGTACTGACTATATATAGGTTAATTATTTATTATTTGATTTAAATGTAAAAGTATAGTGGAAAGTAAACTGTATGAATAGTTAACTGAAATAACCAATTACTATGAATTAAATGTATCCATATAATTTCCAAACTAACAAACATTTGTTTTAATTTGTTTAATTTATAATTATTGCTTTCTGATGGAGTTTTGCTTCATTGTGAAAACAAAGAAGCAATTTGCAAAATGATCCTGTTTACGCTTAAAGTACATATAATCAAGCCTAAGTGACCAATTCTGTTAAATAACTACCTATCTTTTTAGGTCACCTAAGTAACTTAATTTTCTCCCAAATCATCTATAATATAGGATAAAAATAAATGTATTAAACAGATTTCATTAAACAACCACTTTAAAAAAATAACAGCCACTTTTTTTTAAGTAACAGCCCATAATATTTTAATACTTCTTTTGAGGTTGCTGCTAAACACAGATCAGGGTGGGTTTTTTTTTACATCAAATTCTAAACCTTTGATAATACTTCAACATTAATAATTAAACCATCTAAAGAAGGAGTTTCCAGGAAAAAATTCAACTTAAACTGTAAACAAATGGCACAAGCAGACCTTGAAGCACAAAATAAGCAATGAAAAATGCATACCAGTTTAGCTAATGTAATTTGTAAATTTAATTTAATACAGATCCCAACTAAATTAAACATTAAAATACAATGAAAGATCTACAATAAAACTATAATATGTAGTATTTTAGTTAATCATTGTAATAATAACCAGATGCTAAACTATGATAAGGATATTCAAGGTTACAGATAGGAGAAGTTCAGATGTAAGCATGTAAAAATTGCTATACATGTATATGAATTATCTTAATTTTTTTTTTTAAATAATTCAATTTAAAATGCATTTAATTGACTGGTATACAATACATACAATATTCTGAAGTGCTACTTTTTGTTGCAAATTATGGGTTTCTACCTGTGTGATGTCCTTGGTCACATCTTTAACAAATTTCACAACTCAACTTTATAAAACTCTGACTACAATCTGAATACATGTACAAAGCATTTACAACAATATCAAGCAACAGCTTTGGGTAAGAAATGTTTTATCTGAAATACAGCAATTTGGTTGAAATATGTCATATACATCTTCCCTGCTTAATATATTATAAAATACTTTTAAATAAGAAATAATATCTACTTTTAGACATGCAAAAGTCATCTGAAAGAAATCATTTGAAAAAATACCAGTTGAACAGATCTCAAAGTACAATAAGGAAATTCTGGATATCTGTATTAGTGTCTATAATATACCTATGCTTTTTAAAAAAAAAGAGTAATACTTAGTAATAAAGATTTGCTAAAAAGGCTGGAAGAACATAAAGAAATGTATTGTATCTAGCTCAAGGAGAAGAACAAAGGACAGCTATAATAATGATTTTTAAAAATTTAAGTATGCTTCATTGAATGAAATAAAATACAACTATTATTCTAATTTATTACACACCAGTGTAAGATATTGCCCATGTCATAACAATAACTCAGTATCTAACTAGTGTAATACTGGTGTGACGTGAGTGTGACGTAGATCACTTGCTGACCTAGTTCGCAGAAAAATAATGTATACAGGTATCGACATCTGCTTATTTCTGCGTTGCGGCTTGTTTCCAGTTGGTTTGTAATAAATAAAATAATAAAGTTTTATGAAAATCGTGAACAGTGTTGGTATCTGACTCACTTTCGCTCGTCACATACCAAAACTGTTCACTCATTTCATAAAAGTGGTATGACAGGCAAGCTCGTTTAGTATTCTATATACCAGTACTAAGCAGGCCTGTAGGAACCAGGGGGGGCTGTTCCCCAATTGGAGGACTACAATGTATGGTTTTTTTGTGTGTGTTGTTCTATATAAAGTCAGTTGTGGGGTTTTTTAATGACACTACTAGAACACATTGATTTACAAATGTATTAATCATCGGCTACTGGATGTCAAACATTTAGTAATTTTTACATATTGTCTTAGAGAGGAAGCCCACTACATTTTTTCTCATTAGTAGCATGGGATCTTTTATATGCACCATCCCAGACAGGATAGCACATACTCTAGCTTTTGACAGTCATGGTACACTGGCTGTAATGAGAAATAGCCCAACGACCCTCCAATGAGCATCAATCCCACACCAACCGTGCATCAAATGTGTACTTTGCCACTGGGCTACGTCCAGCCCTGGTGCTCTATATAAATAAAGGTGAAAATATGGCTTCCTCCATGGAAGCTGGGATCCACCACTTCAGATATCATTCCTATGGGCCTATATATGCATCTTGTTTTGTTTGTTGTATATTTCAATATATTAAACAGAAGTAAAACTTAAAAACAAAATATATTGAAATATACCATTACTTAGCTTAAAGAAGGGACAATCAAGGCATTTGACCTGGTATGCATATTCATCGATATATAATACACATTATTGCTTAATATCAACAAGTATAATCGTATAGTTAATTAATAAAACGATTAAATGTGATGGCTATTATATATAACGGGTGCAGCCATTTTGTATCATCCCAGTGAATACGCCCTCTGGCGAGCTAGTGGTTACGTAATACCTAATGTGTCACGTCAGGAATTAGTCTTCGAACTGAAGAAACAAAAAATACCTGATTTTTGCGGATACATCGCAATATTCTGTAATAATAGTCATCCCAGTAAGCCAGCAACAATTATATATTTATGTTTAATACAAAATAAACCACCATTGTCAAAGTGTTGAAATAATTATATTATGGTTTGTACATAAATGAACCCACGTACTGAAATAATAATCGGAGTGTTTTCTTAGTTAATTGGTCTTTTCTTTCTGTGGCCTGTACCTGTGGTTCCTGATTGGCAGGTGTATATTTAGACGGTCCCCAGACACTGTGTCTAGTCACACTAACAAGACGTGCCTCTTTTATTAAGATCACAGGGTATTATGTGTTAACCGTAGTACGGACACCCCTCTAATCGTAATCGATCAGCCATCTGCTTTATTACTGTAAGTAATTCTGTAAAACCCGTGATTAAGTAGACTTTCCCCATCTAAAATCACAAAACTGACCAATTACGTAGTCCCAAAGAAAAGAAAATTATCACTTGGGTATCGTGAGTGGTCGTTTTGGCTCGAACATAGCATACCAATAGGCCTAATAATATGCATTTTTTTCTTTGGATTTAAAAAAAAAGAAAAATACTATAACTCCATTTCGTTCTATTGATGCAAACTGAAATATATTTAGTTAAATAGTTTATTATACTATCAAGTCATTTATGTTGTTTTACAAGTCAGGTTGATGAAAGCGAAGCGCCGTGTCGTAAATTAGAGCGTTTGTTTACACTGTGCATAGAGCAGATGGACGGAGCTGATGTCACTTCGCCCCAAGCTATACCACCGGACGTCACAAAAACTAAACAAAATGGCTGCCCCCAGTTAGCAGGAATAATCATGTTTTTTTATTAACTCTACAATTATGCGTTTTTCATTTGTTAACGTGTCAGTATGTGTTGGTGGTCCGGGTATGCATCTTTCTAACACATAAATCTCTTGTTTGAGTTTACTCTACCTTTAAATAAGAAATGAAACATATAAAACAAAACTGAAGCTAGAATAAAATAAAATAAAATAAAATAATGAACATGCAAAATAATTAATAAAAGTCTGGGCCTTTCTGGTATTGAAAATTTTAAAACCCAAAAGTTAACCACATTTTTTAATACAATAGTATTAATTGCATGTATATTTTCTCATCTATTAGGATATTTGTAAATAACAAACATAAAAGTATTAAAAAACAGATTGAAATATACCATCACCTTGCTTACATAAGAAATGAAAAATAAGAAAATGAAGCTACAGCTAGAATAAAATAAAGGTAACAAAAATAGATTAACAAGAAAAAAATAGAAATTAAGTTTAAGCCTTTCTGAAAGGAATATGAAGAACTATGTATACACCAAAAGAAAAAGAATTGATAAACAATTGACTAGAAGACTGTAATAGCTGTTCATGTTAGAAACAAACAAATTAAAATTTAATCTTTTGTTAAAAACTTTTTATTTTGGTTTGTGTGCATGTATGTTTTGTTGTTTTAAAACTGTAGAGTCCGACATCCTAAATCTATAGAAGGGTTTTCTCTCTTAATGATGGGATTGAACAGGTGGCAATACATGTAGTCAGTCTGACGTTCAACTGTTCAATGGACAGACTTGTTTAATGTAAATGATCTTACAAAATGGCTGTAAAGCAATTTATATATTTAGGTACAACAAGTTTTTATTACTGAGCCAAATCCTGTTTCTTACAGTAATGGAACAACATTGAGTAAATAATGGCATGTCATTTTGTCAAGAACAGTCTTTATTCCCATAACATTAAACTGCTAAGAATCATCAAATTGGTATTTCTTTTCAACTGTTGATTATCCGGAGAAAATTAAATGATGTCAGAGTATCAAATTAGCAATTAATAAGAATATATTTAAACAAATGACCTTCAGCTATTCCTAAACAAGAAAACAAAATAGAGATAGAAAAAGAGATAATAGACTAAGATGTACACTAGAATTATCCAGTAATATATAGGTAACAGCTTTGTTGATACCTGATGCCATGAGATGTCATGCTGTGACTACAGCTAGCTGGTAACTCAAAATGTGAACTGAAACACTTCATGTGTTTTAATATTTAATAATCCATATTGGGCTTCTTACCATTTTGGACAATCAATATAAAAATTACATTATCATTTTTACAAAAAGAAGAGAAAATTCTAAGAATGATATTAATACATAATGTACATATACATGTAGTAATAACTTTTTAAATTGAACTAATTTAAGTAGTGAAAATATTCACACAGCTCACCCGGGAACGAAACTGAAACAGATAAACCATACTTATAATATTTAGAAAAGATCTATCTTGGTATATTTATTTTCGATGATAATATATTACAGTAACAGTTATTTAAAAAAAAAAAAATTCAAGCTTGATGCCATCATTTTGTTCAGGTTAAGACAAAGATATTAAAATAATCTTTTGTTAAAATAATTTCTTTTGGTTTGTTTTGTTGTTTTACAACTGTATGTATCCTAAATCTGTATAAGAGTTTTCTCTCTTAATGATGGGACTGAAAAGGTGGCACTCCATGTATATAGTCAGTTTGATATTAAACTGTTCAATGGACAGACTTGTCTTACAAATGGCTGTGTGTAATACATTCAGTTATGAACACGTTTTTATTATTGACCCAAATCCTGTTTCTTACTGCAATAAAACAACAATGGGTTATGAGTAAATAATGGAATGTCATTTTGTCAAGAACAGTCTTTGTCCCCAGAACTTTAAACTGCAAAGAGTCATAAAATTGCCAATTAATAAGAATATATCCAAAATGAATGATCTTGAGCTATTCTCAAGAAGGAAAACAAAATTATAGAGAAACGATATTGTAAACTATAATATACAGCTAACAGCTTTGATGATTCCTGATGCCTGCACTGAAACACTTCATGTGTTTTAATATTACATGTATACCGGTACATACAGTAAACAATTGTATTTCAGATAACATCCTTGTTAAACTCATACTTCGTTTTCTACCACGATGCCATATAACTATAAATAAAATGTGTTGAGTGCGTCATTAAATAAAACATTTTCTTCCTTCCTTCCTACCACTTTGGACAATCAATATTAAAATCCACTATCATTAAAAAATAAACTAATAAAAATAACAATTATCTACGAATGATATTAATACATATATAAATATAACCGCAAGTGGTAATGATGGATTCCCAAGCTATAATAGCTGTACATTACTCAGACACATTTATATGTTATATAATTACGGCAATAATTATCCACCCACCCCCAACCACGCACACACATACAACCACATACACGCACACACTGCCTCGTAACCAACTAGGAAATTTAAGCAAAAAACCCTCATACAAATGCTGATATAGCTGCTTTAAGAGCACAGCTAGTGTACCCCTACGTGCAGATAGTCCCTGATAAAATGTTTTTTTGTGTGTGCTATAGCTAATATTTAAAAAGAAAGCAATAGTCCCTGATAAGATGTTGTTTTTTGGTGCTATATCTAATATTTAAAAAGAAAGACAGACTGATTGGTGTGTACAGGCAGTTTTAGAACATTCATGGTTTGGACTAAGAGTGGTTTGCATGATTATATATTTTTGTCGGATGGATGGGTGAAGAGGCTAAATGTTAACTGATGTCTGTTTACTTCCTGTAAAATGGGTATGATAATGTTTTATCACTGAGCTACATCCTGCCCCCCTGATAAGGAACACAGCTATCGGCATTACTGATACTCGTTGTGCCATTTCTGTAAACTGGAGACCAGTCCTTTCACACACAGTCTGTTAAACATATTTGATTCAATAATAAAGACAAGTTTTAACTGTTTGGGGTGAATTAAGGTGGTTAGTAATTAATTTAGATATTTTATCACGTGTATTAGAATGGGTCTTAGTTGCAGAATTATTCTAGTAAGTACCAAAATTGTTGTAGATACTAAATTGACTAATTTTAAGTTTAGTTTTTAAATATTAAGGCAGCAATATCTACTAATAATGTATACTTAAAGCAGTGAGGTCTATGCACTCACACATCACTCCGCCCCATCTCTCCTCCTTCTCTCTCTCTCTCTCTCTCTCTCTCCATATCTCCCTCCCTCCCTCTCTCTCCCTCCCTCCCTCCCTCATGTGGATTGATCTGTATTGGATGGCCACTGCAGTCTTGAAGGGTTATTGATCTTGACCTAGATCTAATACACATACACTCGCCAGCTGTTGGTCATAAAAGAAACGAAATTCTCTGTTTTTCTACTCTTCCCATATGAACAATTCATTGTTGACTTGTTTCACATTTCACATGATAATAAAGCAGTAACTTATCAATCGTATCATAAAAATTGTATTTCTTTGACCTTCACAGATTTAAGGATACATACTGCACAAATATGTGTATTTTTCATTTCCAAAATCAATGTGAAAAATTTCAAAAATTTCAAAAATATATAAATCTACAGTTTATTGCACTCTACCAGGTAGACCGGCCTTGGTGGCGTCGTGGCAGGCCATCGGTCTACAGGCTGGTAGGTACTGGGTTCGGATCCCAGTCGAGGCATGGAATTTTTAATCCAGATACCTACTCCAAACCCTGAGTGAGTGCTCCGCAAGGCTCAATGGGTAGGTGTAAACCACTTGCACCGACCAGTGATCCATAACTGGTTCAACAAAGGCCATGGTTTGTGCTATCCTGCCTGTGGGAAGCACAAATAAAAGATCCCTTGCTGCCTGTCATAAAAGAGTAGCCTATGTGGCGACAGCGGGTTTCCTCTAAACAAAATCTGTGTGGTCCTTAACCATATGTCTGATGCCATATAACCGTAAATAAAATGTGTTGAGTGCGTCGTTAAATAAAACACTTCTTTCTTTTTTCTACAGGTAGATTATAAACATGAAAAGAATATTTGTGTAAGTTGAAAAGTTCTCTAGATTTTCGGGTTTTAGAAATAAAAAACATAGCCTGAAACAGGCTGGGGTCAACATTAGAAATCCCTGATCCTCCAAAAGTAGGCATTGGATTAATTCAATATTTTGATATTTTTTTTTGTATATAGGCAGTTGAAATTAAATCTGCAATTTCAAGATATTTCACATCAGTTTCACAGAAACTGCCATACAAACAAAATTATACATAATTTGCGATAGAGGTCAATACACATCACCTGTTTTAATACAATCAACCCACCTGAAGTACCCAACTACCTACCAAATTTCAAATAAATCGGCCCAGAACTTTTCTTACAAGATGATACAACAGAGGCAAAAAACATAATAATAATAATAATAATAATAATAATAACAATAACGATCCCAGCAAAAACAATAGATTCCCAGCTGAAAAGGCTTGGTGAACCTAATAAAAACAACTGAACTGAAATAATTTAACAGTTGTGAAAACATTCACATAGCTCACCTGGGAACGAAACTGAAACAGATAAAACAATACTTAATATTTAGAAAATATCTATTTTGGTATACTTTATTTTATTTTATAGATAACATATTACAGTAACAGCTTGATGCCATCATTTTTTTTCTAAATAAGCTTTACAATTCAAGCAATATATTAATAAATTAACTAGCTACTAAACACCATCAATGATTTAAAAAAAAAAAAAAATTAAAACAAGAGTAACAAAAAAAAGCAAAAGGCAAAATAACTAAAAGCTTAAAATTCAGCTTCAATAAATATTTAAATTATTTGTTAATTTAGCATTTAAAATACTTTAAATGTGCTCACAGTTTAGTAAATAAATAAACAACTTCATAAATTACACATATTTTTATTGACCGAATTTACAAGTAGTTAAGTTGTTCATAAATAACATTAAAATTGCAACAATAACAAAAATAAAGAAGAAGAAAAGTTGATAATAAGCCATTTGTAGAGCTGAAAGCCTAAAATGAGAAATGTTTTAAGAAACTATACAAACATACCTTGAATTGTTTAAAACTTGACTGCTAAAAGAGGAGACACATACTAAGCAATTTGAAACATTAAAAGTAGAAAAAAAAGAGAAAACAAAAAACCTACGTCAATAATTACTAACACTGATGGGAATAAACAATAATCATTCAGCAACATTGACATTAGTCTACAAAATAAGCAAACAATTACACAAATGATTTTACCTGTTTGAAAAACAAAATCAAATATACTGTTTATAATAATTGTTTGTCTTTTTTGTGTGAATTTATCGATGTTTAACTGTAACAAACTAAAAAAAAATGGTTTAGTATAGCACAGCGATTTTATACTAAATTTGTGACGGTTAGATTCAATCAATTTAAAAAAAATGACAAACAATGTTTATAATTACAAAAAACATGATTTATTTTGTTACAAATACATATAAATTAGTTTCTTTCCTCGACTTATTTTTAAAATAACATCCCACTTGACGAAATGACGTCCTTTTCTGAGGTTTATCACAGGATAATATTAAGTTTTTTAGTCACATTGTCCAATCATCACAGAATAAATTGTATAATGGCAGGAAGTTTGTAATTATAACTTCTTCAGCAAACAGTGTCTGTTTATTTACTACAAACAGACGTGCAACCAAAAAACACAGTACAGCAAACACAGACAAATACACATTATTATTGTTAAAACAAAGCAAACCGATGTTTACATTAAAACAAGATACCTGTGTGGCTTCTGACATCCCAGTCATGGCCGTTTCGCTTCTATCCTGTCCATCATTAGCTTGAGACATAACACTTTCCTCTTTGGCAAATTTGCGTGTGGCCGACGCTATAAGGCCATCTGTCCATTCAAAGGTGGTAGGATTGGTTTCCCCATAGAGCTCACCCAGCTTAACACATTTTGGGTTGATCAGAAAGCTATCCACTTGGCCTTTTTTCGAGCGGGAGTGCTAATGAAATAAAGGTGCGTTTAAAGTAAACTTGAAGATATTAACATGAAAAACAATATAATATATCCAGCATAATATTCCATAACTTGCTTATGATTAAAAAAACCCAAGCTTTTCACAAATTTATAAATTTTTTCCCATCTGTAATTTTATTTATAAATTACCAGTTCTACTAGGAATCCTGAAATGCAAAGTCTCATAAAAATAACATTTAAAGAAAACAATGTTAGGACAATTAAGCCTAACTTTCACAAGGCTCATACATCTTTTTCAAAACTAATTTCCATACCTTTTCCAAAACACATTAAACCATTTTCCAGACTTACTTTTCACAGATTATTTCCCATATTTGCATGAAAACAATGTCCCACAAATTGAAACCCACTTATTTTCAGATATATATGCATGCCCAACTTCTGAATGCACATTGCACAAGTGTTTAGAATCAGAAACTTCCGATTAGCTTCCAAATGTTAACGATTGCGTGTAATAGGAGATCGTGTTCGGGCAATGTTATACAAGTTACTGAAATTTACTCGTTTTACATACTTTTTCAAAATTTGCAAGCAAAACTGGTTTTTTCCATATGTTTTTAAGATTTGAACATTCCAGACTGAGTACGAACCCTGCTAACAGTGACGACTTCAGTACAGTCAAAATCGTCTATCATTTGTATAATGTATCAATCATCTATTCAGTTTGGTAATAACTTACAAACATGCTGGGCCGTTTGGCTTGTAAATCTGCTGCTCCTTGGGTGTCCAATGCAGCGATGGTTGGCAGTAGGACAAGTGTTTTCTGTAGAATCTGCCGAATGGTTGTTTTACCACCACCAGTTGGTCCAACAAGCATAACACCATGACGCACCATGATCTGACTGTAGAACTGTTTCACTTTTTCCATCTGATTTGGCCAGTGTTGTAAACCTTGGTCTCTTATTGCCATTGAAATCGCTTTCTGGGGGGAAAAAAATCCACCCCAATTCTTAATTATTTAACATTTCATTCATTTAATATCTGAACAGACATATAAACTATTTATGAAACAAAAATGATTGCTTATTTTAAAATTAATAATATAAGTACATTTACTAAAAGGCAATAAAACTTCAGCTACAAGTAATTGGCACAATGGACTAAAAATGGACTAAATGTGTTATTTTAATATTTACAAAAGATGATACGCTCAGTACTGACTGCCAAGGTGTACTAGCTGCAAAGAAATCCCAATTATGGTTGAGCAGACAAATATTCGAATATACCCAGTCTGACAAACATATGCCAAGATATGTTTTTTGTTTCTAGTATACCAATGGCAGTATTAGAACAAGTCTTAAACTTTTTACATAAATATTTTAAATTCCATTGATAAATTTTCTATTATTTCATAAACTAACTTCAAGGACACCCTGGTCTGGTTCTGGAGGTACAACTCCTGGGAACAAATCAGCAAGAATGCTTTCAAACAATGGCACATCTTCTGACAGAAACTTGGGCAGGTTGGCATCTCTCAGAGAGTGGATCAGAATGTAAGATTCCTCAGCAGAAGTCAGCTTTTTGATGGTGTTGTCATCTCTACAAACCACAAGAAAATATTTTGCATATCACATAAACTAGACAAAAGAAAATTCATGTAGGCCCTGTTTATCAAAACCATTATAGAACTTTACAGTCAATTTCAGTGATTGATGATTTATGCTACCATTGGCCAAGCCAAATATAAACAGTGTGCCACAATGAAACAAGGAATATTTAATAACACCCCAGCATGAAAAATATATTAACTATAGGTGTCAAAGAATGGTAAATATATAAATGATAGATGATTAAAATGTTCCACAAAACAGTCATGTATTGATTATGGTATCAGCTAATTAAAGCTTTTATTTTCATGTAATGTTTTATTGCAAACTTTTCATTTATTATTGACAATTTTTTTTTTTTTAAACTGGCATACTACAACTTATGAAGATAAACTAAACTAAAGCATTGTATGCTAAGTGTCAAGACTGAAGTATTGTTAACAGAGTTGCTCAATGCCTCTTTACTGTAAAAAAAAGTGTTCAGTGCATCGTTATATAAATAAATAAAATAATAAATAACAACAGATGCTAAAAAGCATTTTAATGATGTTTAAACACAGAACTTAGCTTCAACAAAAACCTACACAGATATTGAACAACACTCCATACACTAGTTAATCACCAACTAGTTTCAACAAAAACCAGCACCGATATTGAACAACACTCAGTACACTAGTTAATCACCAACTAGCTTCAACAAAAACCAACAGATATTGTGAACAACACTCAGTACACTAGTTAATCACCAACTAGCTTCAACAAAAACCTACACCAATATTGAACAACACTCTGTACACTAGTTAATCACCAACTAGCTTCAACAAAAACCTACACCAATATTGAACAACACTCTGTACACTAGTTAATCACCAGCTAGCTTCAACAAAAACCTACACCAATATTGAACAACACTCTGTACACTAGTTAATCACCAACTAGCTTCAACAAAAACCTACACCAATATTGAACAACACTCTGTACACTAGTTAATCACCAACTAGCTTCAACAAAAACCAACACAGATATTGTGAACAACACTCTGTACACTAGTTAATCACCAGCTAGTTTCAACAAAAACCTACACCAATATTGAACAACACTCTGTACACTAGTTAATCACCAACTAGCTTCAACAAAAACCTACACCAATATTGAACAACACTCTGTACACTAGTTAATCACCAACTAGCTTCAACAAAAACCAACACAGATATTGTGAACAACACTCTGTACACTAGTTAATCACCAGCTAGTTTCAACAAAAACCTACACCAATATTGAACAACACTCTGTACACTAGTTAATCACCAACTAGCTTCAACAAAAACCTACACCAATATTGAACAACACTCAGTACACTAGTTAATCACCAACTAGCTTCAACAAAAACCTACACCGATATTGAACATTCAGTACATTAGTTAATCACCAACTAGCTTCAACAAAAACTGACACCAATACTGAACAACACTCAGTACACTAGTTAATCACCAACTAGCTTCAACAAAAACTGACACCGATATTGAACAACACTCAGTACACTAGTTAATCACCAACTAGCTTCAACAAAAACCAACACAGATATTGTGAACAACACTCTGTACACTAGTTAATCACCAGCTAGTTTCAACAAAAACCTACACCAATATTGAACAACACTGTACACTAGTTAATCACCAACTAGTTTCAACAAAAACCTACACCAATATTGAACATTCAGTACATTAGTTAATCACCAACTAGCTTCAACAAAAACCTACACCAGTACTGAACAACACTCAGTACACTAGTTAATCACCAACTAGCTTCAACAAAAACTGACACCGATATTGAACAACACTCAGTACACTAGTTAATCACCAACTAGCTTCAACAAAAACCTACACCAATATTGAACAACACTCAGTACACTAGTTAATCACCAACTAGCTTCAACAAAAACTGACACAGATATTGAACAACACTCAGTACACTAGTTAATCACCAACTAGCTTCAACAAAAACCAGCACCGATATTGAACAACACTCCGTACACCAGTTAATCACCAACTAGCTTCAACAAAAACTGACACCGATATTGAACAACACTCCGTACACTAGTTAATCACCAACTAGCTTCAACAAAAACTGACACAGATATTGAACAACACTCCGTACACTAATTAATCACCAACTAACCAATATCAAACATTTAGCAATGGCATGAATAAAAAAGCTCTACAAACAGAAATATTGTTTAATTGTTTTTCATTAATTACTTATGCTGAGCACGCCTACGACCATGTCCAGCCATCACCAGGACAGATTTAATGGCTCTCATGCCGAAGTCGTAGTGGTCCTGCTGGGACAGCTGTTTACTGGCCAGGTTATACAAGTTGACAATCTTGTATGACAGTGATTTGGCCTCCACAAATCCTTCAGAGAAGAGCATGATTTCTGCTATCAAGGCGTAGTCTGGCACCATCATTGCCACTGAGCGGAACAGCGACTTGAGGTTGTCTGGAAGCTCAACTCTACCTGCATACCTGTAACACAACAGAAGAATTACATGTTAAATCCATCCATTTTTATAAAATAAACAAGATTTTTTTGTTTCTTCTTTTAATTAACATAATGCGAATATACTATTACAAAAATTAATAATGCCGAGAGACTGTTAAACCTGTGTTAAATAACTGCATGTTGTACATAGACTCATTATTGTCTACTGTTGTACCTTTTACAAAATTATATTCCACAAATGGTATTAGTGATACATGTATACAGCCATATACATTTGATATGCTTCTTAGTGATAATATGTTACGTACCTTAATCTGCAATAAAGTTAAAGCAAACCATTAATACTGATTTTACACTTACTCTAAATACTTATCATGACAAATGGTGATTGGTAATGTGTACCTTGTGAAGATTCATCATTCTGCATAGTTGCTATTATTTATTTTGGCATTCTTATTCTTGAACAGCATTTAGGTTATAAATTTCAGAGGAAAATATATTTTGCTTCAGAAAACTTTCAAATGTGATATTTTTAAAATAAGTATCATCATGTAATAGGCTCTTGGGTAATCTTCAAGATTAATGCTGGTTTTGGTTGCTGCAAATGGATTTGATAAGCAATCAAATTTAATGTTATATGCAGGCTGAATTAAACTCAATTATAATTAGCATTTTGAGAGTACTACATGACCCAACAATTTTTTGTATTTCCTAAATTCAAGGGCCAAACACCTGTGAAAAGTGGATAAATCACCATGAAAGTTCAACTTGATCAGTAACAGTACATAATAAAGCTATATACAAAATTTCACCTCAATATTTTCAAGTATTGCAAAACAAAAGTCCGGAAAACAAATTTTCATATCTCCTAAGTTCAAGGGCCATAGCTCTGTCAAAAATGGGTAAATCGCCATGAAACTGTAACAGTACAAGATAAAGCTATACACAAAATTTCAGCTCAATATCTCAAAGCCTTCTGCAAAAAGCATCCGGAAAACATATGTGTTACAGATGGACGGATGGATGGATGGACGGATGGACAGAGAGACAGACAGAAGGATGGAGAAGAAATCTAATGTCCCCTCCGGTTGGACTGGTAGCGGACTAAAAATCGGTTCCTGTTCAACATGGTTTTATTTTGACTCACTTGACAAGTGCATACAATAATTATTAATATTTAGATATATAAATATAAAAAATATTTCACCGATATACAAAAAATAAATAAATAATCATACAACATCCTTGACTAAAACAAGATGCATGCTTATTATATATTTAAATAGCCATTACAAATAATATAGATGCTCATATAACATGACCAACCCCCCCCCCCCCAAAAAAAAAGAAAAAAAAGAAAGAAAAAAAAACAGAAGAAAGAAATGATATGTTTGATCTAACAGTGATATCTATTTTACTTCATGGGGAAAACTGTTAAATTTGCTATAATTTGAGATGTACATTCTAAAAATATTTACCTTCAAAAACAAGGTATGGTATTAAAAACCAACCATGTTCTTACCAAGGGATAATGTGTAATTATGCTAATTATAAGATTTTTAAATATAATAATATACAAACATTAAATTGATTTTTGGCAGAGTGTTCACTAAATAAACTGGCAAATTAACCCAATAGCATCATAAAAATTAAAACAGAGAGATTATGATTATTTTACATAAAGATACTACCATATAAGACAAATATGTCATGCATTTATTCAAATTCTTGTAAAGCCATAGCACTTTAATCTGCATGATAAAATACTGGCACAAACAATAAAACATTTTTAGTGTATATTTAACATGCTGTTAATACATTAGATACAATTAATGAATGAATGAATGAATGAATGAATGAATGAATGAATGAATGAATGAATGAATGTTTAACGACACCCCAGTACGAAAACAGATACAAGTGACAAGTTAACCTCCAATGAAAATATAAAACAATCTTGATATTTTGGGGTACTTTTGTCTAATTATTCACAAATTAAAATATATTACAATATTTTTTACTGATATCAGCACAATATCAAACAATAAAATATGTAGACATTAATATTTCCTCACCTCGGATCAAAACCATATTTTGTGGCTATTTTTAATAATTTGATATTTGTAATCCTGTTTTTGAGGATAAAAAAGAAAAAAGTAATAAAACATTAAACAGTATATTTACAAGTTCATAGGAAGTGAGTGGTAAGGCCAATCAGGCTTCAGGCTTCAGGCTGACAGACATATATCACCTGCTTTTCAATTTGCCAAAAACTCAGCAACAAAACATGTATTGCATGGTGCCATTTATCCTGCTTGAAATGTATACATTTCTGCTTCAAAATGCCCGCTATGGGCCTGATTTAAAAGTGATTAAAAATAAACTCAGGGGTCAAAATATGTGCATTGGGGGTATTGGGGGTCTAAATAATACTATGCACCATATTGCAATAATAGATTGAAATTATAGATAATTAAATTAAAATGATGATGATTATTATTATTATTATTATTATTAAAACTCCTATGGGCATTTAGTAGCAATTGTATAAATAGTATGGCAAAAGCAAATGTATAGCATTTAGCATAGCAATCAAATATACACATCATAAGTAAAACAATTTTCTCAATTACTGTCAGCTTAATTATTAATTTGTTATTGAAAAGCATCTTTAACAGCTTTCAAAAACATATTGTAAGCAAAAATACACAATTACTTCAGACATATCTGATCAAAATCAATGTTATGTTTTATTTTTCAATACAAATTCACTATTAATAACCATAAAACCATGTTATGTCAATACTATTTAACCCAAAATATATATTGTCTAAATATATATTATTTCTTACCCCCAATTACCATCTTTATTCTTACTGAAAATAACAAATGAGCTACAAGGTGAAAATCAAGAAAGCAAGGGCTTATATCAACTGAGATAGAAACTATCCCAATGTATTCACTTAGCTGAAATTGAATAGTACGTGATTATGTTATGTCTGTCTTCCTTAAAATGAAATCACAGGGCTGCATTATTTACAAAAGTAAAATCTCTTTTATTTATTGACACCACTAAAGCACATAGATTTATTAATCATCGGCTACTGGATGTCAAACATTTGATAATTCTTACAGTGGTAGAGAGAAAATCCGCTACATTTTTCCTTTAGTAGCAAGGTATCTATTATATGCACCATCCCACAGACAGGACAGCACATACCACAACTTTTGATATACCAGTCGTGGTGCACTGGCTGGAATGAGAAATAGCCCATTGAGTCCACCGATGAAGATCAATCCTAGACTGACCGCGCATCAGACGAACGCTTTACCACTGCACTACGTCATGCCCCCCAAGACCATTTGGGGTAATAAACATGATTATCATTTCACATCATATTTATGTCCTTTGGATATCATTTTACACTGGTCACTGAATTTGTTTTAGAGGTTAATAGTAACAAATGGAAATCATTTCACTTAGTATCAAAACTTGATATAAATGAAATAAAACTACTATCATATTTAGTTCCAAAATAAAAATAAATAAATAAATAAATATTAATTGCATGTCATAAAGGCAATAGGAAAAATTAAAGAAATAATTATTTAATTAATCAATAAATGAATTAACAAAGTATTGTAAATGAATTAAGTGCAGCAAAGTATAAATGGTTATAAATGAGAAGACAAAAAAAAAAAAATTCTTCAATAATATTATAATTATGAAAATGCTCACGTTGGATTCATTGTGATAAAGAAGCCACATGTGAGGTTGAGCTTGATGTCTCGCCCCTCAAACATGAACCTGGGGGCCAGCTGGTCCTTGGCTGCTTTGATGGTGTGTATCTGTTGAGCAACCACCGACAGGACCTCCACATCAATTCGGTTAAACTCATCAAAACAACACCAGCTTCCCGACTGGGACAGGCCAGAAAAAAACTTCCCCAACATCTACAAAAATGTATTTAGAATGGAACCATAATTATTTTTTTTTTTTAAATATTTAGTGGTTTATGTTTAACAAAATTAAATATTATGATTAATGTGTGGTTAGACATTTCACATGTTTTTAGTAGTACACAGAGTATGGTTATTGATGGCTATCTTATAATACAATAAAATGATATCAACAGTATTCAGAACAGTAGATGGCTAATATTTGAAGGTCATATTTGCATTCTAGTATAATTACAATACAAATGCAGGCATCCATTACCACTGAAATACATGTGATACCAATTTAACAGAATTCTAAACTCAAATTAACTTTTGAATGTCATAATTATATTGAATTCTTCTTGAAAAATAAAGCCACAAGCCCGCCATAAAAATACCTTTAAATTTGGTAATGAATGTTGTTCGTCAACAGATAAAAAATCCATGTTTATGATCAATGCAACTACAATGTACATAACAATGAAATGTACATTTTGGATATTAAATAATTAAAACATTTACCTTATAGTCTAACCCTTCAGAACAGTTAAACACGACACATTGCTTTCCCATTGCCTGAAAATAATACATAAAAATTCAATAAACATATAATCAAGTATATTTACTAGTGAATATTCACAACTTAAACCAATAACTTCATAATGAACATCAGAAATGAGATGATATGAAGCGATATGATGCTCAATTCAAATTAAATCCCATTGCTTAATTAATGATCATAGACAATTTGGAATCATCCAATAATAGAAGTTAAGGCATACTGGTATATGTTTACTTCGACCCCTCTCATATCACCCAAAATTTACATTAATTTGAACATTGGGCAGTCAGCCATTTCTCTTTTCCAGAAATGGACATTTAAACCAAAGACGTCATATGTGACTTGGTCTTTCATTTAGCAGGAAAACTACAGTTGGGGCTAAGTCAGTGGTTAAATTTCTGTACTGTATATGAACACAGTATTTGGGTTAACTGAAGGCACTGACACTCAGCAATCCTTTCTCTACTGAAGGGAATTATTCTTTCTGGAAATCAAATTTGCAATCCAATTATAATAAAATTATTTCACAATTTGCATATTAATTTTTCCTACGAACATATTTCACTTTAATATTGCATATGAGAATTTGAAAAAGAAATATCAGATTTATAACGACCCCTTTAACTCTTACAGCTTCAACAACGTAATTCCAATTTCAATTAACTCAAATACATCTATTACAGGTGTTTACAATTCCATATCATTATTCAAGTAACATTCTGCTGTCCCATATTATAATAATGATACTAAAAATACATTTGGATTCAACATCAATTTGCATCACCTTTGCTAGATCCTTGACAGTTTCTGTTTTGCCGGTCCCAGCTGGGCCTGCTGGGGACCCTCCAAGGTGAAGGTGAAGAGCTCCCGTCAGAGTTAGGTAGCATCTGTCTGTCAGAGGTGTGATAACGAGCCGAGACGAGCATCCCAGGTACTCATAGCCATACAGGAACACTGCATTAGACTGCAACACCTGGCAGTTGTTGCTCTGCTCATCCCACTCATAACGCAGTTGTCTGCAAACAAATGGAAGATTTCAAGTATCAAAACAAAGGAAATTAAAAGACCCTTATAACATTAAAATAAATGTAGTTTTTGTACAGCAAATATTTGAGAAAAAAACCATTTCTAGATTGTGAATCTGTCAGTTGTTGCACCATAATGTTCTCTACAGATCTTTACCATTTTCATAATTAAAAAAACAAAAATAGAATGAAATCTATTTTCATATGACTGCTTGTTGGCTACATGGCTGAATATTCATACTATTGCCTTTGACAACTTAGAAGCTATTTTAAAACATTCAGATTCATTGAAAATGGCATCCAATATAAAAGTTTTAAAGATAAAATAACACTTTATGACAATATATCCTGTCACATATCTCACCAATGGCAGCCATGTCAGGATTTAATCCTCTATTTAAACTTAGGATTTTATTGTATTGAGGCTGGACTATGTAAGTGATATAAGCATGAGACTTCATAATAAATCACACTGTGTGATAGTTGGATCAGTATCTGTAAAATCATTAAGTGTAAAAACAACTGTAACATGTATTTACTTCTTCCACTCAAAGTCCTCCCTGCGCACCACCTTGTTGCTGATCAGACTTTTGATGATGTCTCTATCGTGTACAGTGATGGTCAGCAGTGCCTCAATACTCTCCCGTTGCCATGGTTTCAGGTGAGTCGAGACCAGGTGAGCCAGCTGACTCAGCAGTTCCAACATGTTGTTCCGCGTGACGATCAGTGCGGAACACACATCAAACTCGTCAAAGCATTGAGACACGTCCTTGTTGAATACGATCTGAGTCTGGAAGCAATAAATAAATAAACTATTAGTATATCAGTGAGGGTCTGTTAAGAACTGCCAGAAGTCATAATAGAACTCTCTGAAAGAGTCAAATAAATCTTGCAGAATAGCAGCTGAGTTTGCACTGAGGATTTTTTTTTCTCTGACCTCATGCCTTGGGTGGACACGCCTGAAACTTGAATGAATAAGGACATGTAAACAGAATACCCTACACTAGCCAACTGCTTGGTAATAGCTGACATCTGGTCACAGAGATAAACAGCTAGCATGGTTGGAGAAGTTAATGGATGGTCAGAGATGCAGATTTAAGTGAAAAAAGAAAACAAATTAACAAAAATAGGGAATGGACCTGAAATATATGTAAAGGCAATTGACTATTAGGTGGAGTTTTTATTTATAAATGTTATGAATAAATAAACTGTTCAAGACATTCTCTGACAGATGGCCATTAATCACATTTTAGAATGACACCTCAGCACGTTTAAAACTACAGCAATTTGGTGTCTAACAAATGGTAATGTCAACTCTTTTTCAAGAAGAATTAAATATGTATTACATTCAAAGAGAAAACAAAATATTTAACTACAAAAACAAACAAACTCCTTACCACAGTGACCGGCCTCGGTGGCGTAGTGGTTAGGCCATCGGTCTACAGGCTGGTAGGTACTGGGTTCGGATCCCAGTCGAGGCATGGGATTTTTAATTAAGATACCGACTCCAAACCCTGAATGAGTGCTCTGCAAGGCTCAGTGGGTAGGTGTAACCCAGTTGCACCGACCAGTGATCCATAACTGGTTCAACAAAGGCCATGGTTTGTGCTATCCTGCCTGTGGGAAGCGCAAATAAAAGATCCCTTGCTGCTAATCTGAAAGAGTAGCCTATGTAGTGGCGACAGCGGGTTTCCTCTCAAAATCTGTGTGGCCCGTAACCATATGTTTGACGCCATGTAACCGTAAATAAAATGTGCGTCATTAAATAAAACATTTCTTTCTTTCTTTCCTTACCACAGTGAGAACAACTTGTCCAGGATGTTTGACAACCCACTCCTTAGTTTCAGTGACAACAATATCAGTCATACCAAGTTTCAAATGTCTGAAATAAAATAATATTATGTGTACTTTAATATATTTCTCGACTTGCAATATAATTAGAACCATACATATTCAGGTTTTTATTACTAACCATAACTACTGACTTCTTAAAGGCATATTGTCACAGACCACTGACCTATTTAATGGTCTAACAAAGTATTACCTGAACAAAAATAATTTTATTTGTCCCAAAATGTACTTTATTCAACCATCTTCATAACCACCATACTCCATTTATTAATGACATTTTGTAAAAATAATTGAATTATGGCAATGGTCCATAATTCAAAAAGTAAAATTGCCGAGAGGGATGGCATGGATTTCACTCCATCATGGTTCAGCTAAGGTAATGCAATAGCTAGATTTCGTTTCCAACAATTAATGTAATTTTTATTTATTATTCATTTTTTTTAGAAAAATAAGGTCCTTAAATCCATGACAGTATGCCTTTAACAGATAATAAATTCAGCTTCATTCTTTTATAGAAAATAGAAAATATTTTTTATCCACTAAGATTTATTCTAAAAAGTTGTTACCAGTTTGCAAATTATATATATATATATATATATATATAATACACCTTAAGATTACACAATGCAATAAATTTCAAAACAAGTCTGTAATTATAAGACATATAATGAAAACATATCTGACAGCTAATAAAAATAAGTGCACAAACTTTTTAACAGTTTCAAACATCCCGTATTCTACTGTGCCAAGCCACTGTTCCACTGGACCTCGTGCTCGGACATTTCTAAAACAAATAAGAAATTCAAACAAAGACAAATCTGTGCAAAATTTACCTAATCTCTATTAAACTATAAGCAATAAGAAATAAGAACAAATAGGACCCTGATTCAATAGAAACTAACTAAACCCTTTATATGTAAACCAAACAGTTTCATAATATTATACAATAGAAACCAAAGAAGTCCACGTTTTAACTTTAAAACAATGATATGATGCATTAGGAAATAACTAAGACCATATTTAATGATAACCCAGCATTCAAATAAAGATAAATATGTGAAAAAATGTGCTAAATTAAACTAATCTCTACAATACTATTACAATATGACCAAAGAAATGTCTTAACCATCTGAGTTTTGTTCATAGACACATTCATTATAATACTTATTTTAAAGATTCCCTATTCACAACAAAATTACTGTATTAATAAATGGTTGTATGAAAGTACAATGCTCATTTTGCCTGCCAGTAAAGTCAGAGCCATACCTAGCCAAAATTAACTAGGGGACTCAAAAATAGAATCAGGATAAAGTAATATATATATATATATAACATTTATATATTACTATGGTCTTCTCCAGCAGACAAAAAGGACATGTTTAATCCTAAAATGACACTTTTTCTTAATTGTCGCTAGCTACAACATACTGCTAGAATAAAAATAAAAATTAATATTACATAATACTGCCAGGATTTCTAGTTGAAGTAATAGTTAGCAACATACCGAGGCATATCAATGATTTCTCCTTCAGCTGAAGTTATTGCAGTTACTGTTGGTGGCTGCCGTGGCAGGATTTGAATGGCCAAGTGCTTCACATTGCCAAAGCATTTACCAAGATGTGGCTTAAAAGCAAAACCAGAAGTAATCATGAAACATAATTAGATACTTGATGTGTGTGTTTTTATGATTTACAGGTTTATTCAATACTGTATTCATATAAAATAAAAACCATTAGTAATTTCCATTATTTATGAATATTAGATCATGCAAAATATTTTGGTTGTGTATATATCTCTTTGGCAATAATGGTGATAACCATTTTGTTTTAATGATAGAGCTACAAACTTAAATCTTAAAGTACTACTGGTAAAATGTTTTTATTAAACTGCATATAATTCAGGAGCAATTAAATGATTAATATGTTTAAATACCTGCACAGCTTCTGGATCCTTAGACTGGGCAAGAATATCAAGCAGTTCATCATTGCTGAGAAAGTAAAATCTTGGAAATACCAGACGTTTGGTCTCAAGGTAATCCTGGAATAAAAATGTTTAGAGCGTGAGCCAAATATTTATCACTCCTGAAAAACATCTAGTGTAACTAAAAACTACTTCAGGAGGGATGCATGGTTAGTGAAAAGAAGTTGATGAAAAGTCTTATGAATTTGCTGACTGTGGATAGAAGGGGAAAACCGCCATGAGGATCACACACAAGAAATAAAAGGAAGGAAATGAATGTGTGTGTAATAACAACTTGGCACATTTTAAATTACGAGTAACAAAACATGTCTTTTAAGATATTGTATTTAATACAGGTCTAATTGTATTGTATTTATGTAGACAATTTGGCAGTATGTGTGTGTATGGTTAATGTGTGTGTGTGGATGGATAAGACATTACAGTACAGATGGTATGGCATACATAGGTATGTGTGTGTATAACAGCATAAACAATAAGTTGATAACTTTCAAAGAAATGTGTTTTTTCAATACCTCCAAACACTTCTGAATCTTTTCCAGGTTAGCATTGGCAGACTGCAGTGTCTCCAGAGTGCCAGGCGCTATGGCCGACTTCAGCGCATTCGGCCGATCTTCCACGCGACGCATGATGTCCTTCCAGGCTTTATCCACCTCACTAAACAACTTGTACTCACTTGGTAATTGTCTGTCAAATAATAAAAAAGAAAGAAAACAGTATAAGAATCAGTGTGTACTTGTGTTTGTAACTTTACCGGCCTCAGTGGTGTTATTGTTAAGCCATCGGACATAAGGCTGGTAAGTACATGGTTCACAGCTTGGTACCGGCTCCCACCCAGAGCGAGTTTTAACGACTCAATGGGTATAAGACCACTACACCCTCTTCTCTCTCACTAACCACTAACAACTAACCCTCTGCACTAACAGCTGAGGTGTGTGTGCCCAGGACAGTGTGCTTGAACCTTAATTGAATATAAGCACGAAAAATAAGTTGAAATGAAATGTAATGTCACTTTAATTAAATGTCACTATATTTTACAATTATATTATTAAATGACTATAGTATAACCAAACATTTGCTTGTTTTAAAAAAAAAAAAAATATTTAAATAAAAATAACTGTTTGCAAGAAGCCTGCAGATAACTACAGTTTAAACTATATTGAGATGTCATTAATCAAACAGCCCTATCCTTTATTTAAGTAAAAAAAATATTAATAAATTAGTAGACTTTACGTTATATGTCATTGATAAAATTTTCTTTAGTGGGATCTGTATACCATAAACAATTTAGAAAATGGTTAATTATAAGTAAGTATAATTATATTTATTATACAACATAATTTACCTTTGTATGTCTGGTGTGCCAAATATCTGCTCGAGATAAAGCCAGTTGCGCTGACAGTTGAGCCATTCGTCCAGTGTGCGAGAAAACACCTGCAGCTTTCGCTCCCATTCTTCAACTTGTGCCTGTAAGAGGAATAAAAAACTATTTAGTTAAATCGATATTACGTTTATTAATATAATATAATACGATTACAATAACAGTCCAAAAAAGCCACAAAAATGTATAAAGCATATGTATAACCGACAAAGCAATACCCTCTACTATGTGCCATTGTGAAGAAATATGACAATAATTATCAAATTTGTGTCAAATTATGTAAAAAATTCTCAGACATTAATGAATAATATTTTAGCAGATGCAAACTAATTGTAGGGTAGCAATATTTGTCTAAAAGAAAAAGAATTAATTCATAAAGTGATTTACCAACCTGGAGAATTCTATACAATGTCATGTATTACAAAATAAGCCTGTTTGGTACTGACATATGAATTTCTGATGTAGCATCTTCCAAATATTCTATAAGATACGGTAATAAATTCACCTTGATTGGTCCAACATATCTTGATCCTCTGATGGTTCCTATGGTGACCTGGCTCTCCTCCAGTTGTGCCATGATGTCATCTGCCCCTGCAATGATGCTTGTGTCTCTGCCGCCATGTGGCAACAATCGGAAATCAGTGTTCAACCACAAACTGGTGATCTGAAAACCACATATCACATAAAATAAGATTATTTAGAAGAGTGAATGAACAAATGAACAAATGAATAATAATAATAATAATAATAATAATAATAATAACAATAATAATAAAATTCTTTATTTTCAGTCTAGACTCAAATCTTTAACACTGTCACACATATGCAATTAGGGTCTTGATTCCAGATTCTAAAAGTTTTATAAGCATGAGGCCAGATTTTAATGCCACTGTTAATGAAATACTATGTATTATAACTATTATGTTCTCAAAAATCTGTTACACTGGCCTTTCAATACCAGGTCCTAGCCAGAGTGAATTTTAAAGGCTCAATGGGTGTACTACACAAACTTTTCTCTCACATATTAGCTTTTCATCTATGGCATTTTTAGATAAATGAAAATGAAGCACCTTGGCTTTTCATTATTTATCAATACCTTGTTCAGCATATGCTCCAGTGTTGCCTCATTGCTGGCAGTGGTGGAAATGTCTTGAATCTTTTCCTTATGTTGAAAAATCTGATAAAATAGAAAATACTTAATATTTACCAATGTAAGATGTAACTTAAATGATCAGTATAAATTTCAAAATCGAATAGACAAACTAAATGATTTAAGACTACGTTACTAAGAAAATAAATAGAAAATTAGTAAAGAAGGTGGACTTAAATACTCATTACTAAAATTGAAATTATTGTATTAAAAAATATATTTCTGCACAAGACAGATTTCAAGAAATATTTTAATAAAATCTCGAGAGATCTATAATATCACCAAATAGATATACTATAAACACATGAACAGAAACTGTGGGCTTCTAGTTTTTCTGATACATAGTTAGATTATTTCAAATAAAAGTTAAAATACTTATTTTTCTGTGGAAATAAGCAATATTAATTTTTTAAATCTCAGTGTAAATGTGGCACAGTATTAAATTTTATCATTTTGATTTAGGTGCATTGTTAAGCTATGCATGTACCTGAAGTTTTGCAAGGAATTCATAAAGAAAGTATGTAAATGAAACATGCATTTTAGTGAATACTTACATTCATGTCGAGAAGGTTTCCGAGGGTGAAGCTCTTATCTCTGGCAATAACCTTGTTAATGATTCTTTGGATCTGCTCCCAGTGTCGAGACCTCAGTGATGGGTTCCTCAGACTGGTGATCACCGGCATGCCCTGCTTGAACTTCATAACCATCTCCTTCAGTCGGGGCAGAATCTCATTGTGGGGCAGGCCTAAAATACACGTAAACATTGGATTTAAATGCCTTTATAATTTTGCTTTAAACATGTATGCAGGATGTTCATTAGCTTTGAAAGTATGAATCTGTTTCAGAAAAGTGGCTGTGTCTAGTGAATGCAGTGAGCTTGCTACCTAATAATAAACACAGTACATATCTACAAGAAACAAATGGGGCCGAATTTACGAAGCCTGTTTTTCTTAAAACGCAGGTGTTTAAGCATTGTAAATGTACGTAGTTACACACGTGTAAGATGTAAACAGGCTTTGTAAATTTGGCCCATAATGTTCACAACTAAATTAACAAAGGAAATCTGATTAAATATTTTCCCCATTTCACTCTTGTTACCATTAATACCAACTGACAATTCAGAACATTTTAAGAAAAATGGAGAAAACTTGGAGTGTTTTCTCTTTTATAGATACATCACCTGTCCTCATACTAGTGCATATTCCCTACGGTTAGTAGACTGGTCCGAACATCCCAACAGCCAATGGGATGGCCTAAATTCTTCTACTGTGTACCCCTTCCTGTTCCGGTCACGTCACTGTAACTTCCTTCTTTTTCCTTCGGACCAGTCTACTAACCGTAGGGAATATGCACTAGTATGAGGACAGGTGATGTTGAAAAGAAAATATAATTCACTCAGTTGTACAAGTAAGCTTCAACTGTAATCTGATGTTGTTTCCATAATACATCTTGCACTCCGGTAGTATAACAGAAAATGAGTTGTTACCTTTTTCCAGCATGTACACAGTCTGTGTAAACTTGTTGACATTTTTCTGCAGTGATTCAACGGGCACTGAATCAAATGATGATGCTGTCCACTCATCTACCAGCCGTGTCCACTCATCAAGAGACTGCCACAGCAGACGGCGCAAGGTCAGGTCGCGCTCGATTTCGGACAACTCAGTCTCAATCGCCTGTGCACTCTCCTCAGACTTCGTGTCTGTGTACATATACTCCCTACAATATCATTCATATATCATTAATATTTCTGTTGAGAACTTCAAAAATACATTCAACTTGTTTTTCAGTTCCATAACCATCACGAAGGCAAGATCTGTCTAGTTCATATTTTTCTGTTTATGACTGAAAAACAGTTTAAAAAACAAAAACCCACACAAGTCTTAAATCATTAGCTAATCATTAAGAGTTAAAACTAATTTTTTATTTTATATACTTTGTTAGATGTAAAACTTCTGAAATAATACATTTTTTAAATTCACAGGTTGAATTACAAAATATATTTAATCCCTCAGTCATGTGTAACTTTCTTACACAGCTCTGTTCAGCCACATGTACACATCATATTTTGTCCAGTTAAGAATTAAACACAGATTCTATAATAAAAGTTGCCCTGTTTGTGTTTTCAGTTCCACATCACTTTACATTTCACTCCTCCAACAAACATATTTAACTTTTAAAACAAACATCCTAAATGAACAAATATAAATATACGAAGAAAGACATTTAGAAAACCAACAAATGTTACTTACTCTCCAATGAAACCCTTCTTAGCCTTGGACAGAGAGCTGCCAAATCTTTCTTGGTAACTTGCATAACTTCTTGCCTTCAGTGACAGGGACTGGACCTCATCTTGCAGGTACCGAATCGTCTCCAGGGCAGAAACCATCATAGTGTCCGAGTTGAGCAGGTCTGGATCGCGCACTCGATTCTTGAGGTCCATCAGTTTAGACTGAATGTTCATCACAAGTGACTCAAGATCTGAACTGAACTTGCGAATGTTCTGATCCTTTTTAGCTTCACAGTACAGAATCATTGTCTGTAAATAAATAAACTTCCCATAATCAACTATTATGATCTTACATTATCTTCCTTACCTTAAGAATGTTACATATCATCACTATCTTCAAAGCATTACATTATTATATCACTTTCTTGTCAGACTGATCATTTTTTGCGTTATGTTAAATCACAAAATGAGTTCCGATTTGAGAATAAATGTGAATATTCAGCCCAACTCCTTTAGTAACTACTACAGGCATATTCTCAATCCCCTATGCACCATGCAAGGCAGCCATATGGGACAGGGAATAACCTTCTTACAAACAGAAAAATATAATTGAATAAAGACACCTAACATTCAAATTTAACCTTTGAATTGTTATGTTAAATATATATATATATATATATATATATATATATATATATATATATATATATATAAAACACCACCAAAAAAAACATCTTACCAATATTTCAATTTTTAAAATTTTATAACAAGTATGTTGGCAAAAATCATTCTATCATGATAGTTTCGTATTATAGTCTTCCAAAAATGTATGATTTAGTGGAACTATCTGCAACAGAATGTTTAAAAATGTTTGTTAAAAGTATGATATCTTTTATTTGGTCAATCTTAAATGCAAACTAAAAAGAGTTAAGAAGATTACATTACCTTCATTCATTACCTTAAGAATGTGACACTGTCATCATTACTGTAAGAAGTCCACGTAACATTCATTACCTTCAGAATATTACATTACTGTTATTCATTACCGTAAGAATGTGACACTGTCATCATTACTGTAAGAAGTCCACGTAACATCCGTTACCTTCAGAATATTACATTACCTTTGTTCATTACCTTTGTTCATTACCTTAAGAATGTGACACTGTCATCATTACTGTAAGAAGTCCACGTAACATCCGTTACCTTCAGAATATTACATTACCTTTATTCATTACCTTAAGAATGTGACACTGTCATCATTACTGTAAGAGGTCCACGTAACATCTGTTACCTTCAGAATATTACATTGCCTTTATTCATTACCGTAAGAATGTGACACTGTCATCAGTACTGTAAGAGGTCCACGTAACATTCGTTACCGTCAGAATATTACATTACCTTCAAGTGCTGGAAACTTGGTCCAAGGGTCTGATAGAGAGCCAACTCCTCAGGTTCGATGTTCATCTGAAACTCCCTGGCAATGGTGAAGAATTTATTGACCACTAGAAACTCCTTCTCAAGAGCAGGTAGTTCATTGGACATCCGACCCAGAAAAGACAGGTGCTCCACAAATGCCTCCACAGATGAAGGATACTGGTCAAGCCTTTTTGATGCTCCCTGGTGTAAACAAGGGTGGAAAAACATACATTTATTATAATAATAATCAGTGTTTATTGAGAGTGTAGAACTAAGGACTCATTAACCTCTTTTTCATTTTATTTTATTTTATTTAACCTTAATTACAAATGAGTTCCTTCTGCCAAATCTAGTAAGTATTAAGTATGTACCTAGGAGAGTATCAACAAGTATCCTTGTGGTAAGTGGTTATTTAATACAGGTCAAATCGTGCTGCAGTAGATGAAGAATGAAAATGACATTGTGCAAAACATTCAGAAAAATATGGGCTATTTGACTGCCTTTCATAAAAGAATAAGGACAGAAACAGTTTTCAAGTAGCACTAAAATCTGGAATTCTGATAAAATCTGGACAATTTGCATCTTTGGTTGATAATTTTGCTTAAATATTAAGATGGCCACAAGTGCTTATTTAGCAGGTTTTTACTAGATTTACTAAAGACTATCTGCTAACAGGCAAATTTCTGCAGGCACCATTGATGGCCTTTGAAAAGTTATGAAACAGTATGGATACTGTTTGATGGTAGGCATCAGAAATGACATTCATAGCTTCCCTACAATAGTTATATAGTGAATATCCAGAAGAAAACAAAAAATGTCTAAACGTTATTCAAATGTATGTAAAATAATACATGTCTCAAGATACCTTAATAATTTTAAGAAGATCTTCATTTCGCTTGTTTGCAATGACAGGCAATTTCTTGTGAATGGCATCCAGAACTTTCTCAGCATAGGGCAGACATGTTTCTTGGAAACCTTTAGCATCCACGTCAATCATAGCAATGCGTTGATTGGTAACCATGTTTTTCATCCTGGCAATCTAAAAATATGAAAACATATATCATGAATGAAGTTCAATACAATTTCTGTCAGAATATATTCTGTGAAAAATACAACACTGTCGAGAGGGTCATGTGACAACTAATTTTAGGGAGTACTCTTGAATGACAAGTACCGTGTAAAAAATCAACAGGTTGACCACGAAATATTTCAATTAATGGCCCCTATACCTATACCTGTTGCTGTTATAAAAGTGGCACCATACCACTTGCACATTTGTCATCAGTTAGTACTATATATATCAAGTTACTTCAAACGAACTGGTTATTTAAATACTACAGAGGTCAACCTACATGTAATCATCAAAGAAAATTTTCAAATAGCATATCAGAATTTTGAAGTATTTTTTTTATGAGGAACTATTTCCTAAATCGGACTATATTAAACTGCTACAGCAAGTAACAACATGACAAATGGTGGTGTGTTGCTGAAAGAACACCCCAGCACAAAAATACACATTGGCTATTACCGTATTTGACCGGAAATAAGCCCAGGGGGCCAAGACAACTCATTGTGAGCTTAGCATGGGGTGGGCTTATTCCCAGACAAGGGGCCAGTTTTGTTGAAATTTTTTTTAACAATAATAATTAAAATAAATAACAATACTTAAATGAACTAGGAAGAAAACAAAAAACGTTCAGTAGCACATCTATTAATTAGTGTTCCATTTGTTATTAATAAATAATAATTGTTTATTAATTAAATTGTGGTTTTTTTTACTAGTATCTAATTATCAGAAACACACCTTCTATGTTACAATCACTTACAAGTGCTGTTTATTTACATCCAAAATTTAATGCTGAGAAGACTTAAAACAACAGCAATTAACAACAACTCAATAGCGTATACACACGTTTCTGACACAGACAGCCAGCTTACACTACAAAGAATGTTCAATCTACGGTCATTGTTCTTAGCCAATCAGAATAAGGTATTTGCTTAATTAGCATTAACTGCGGACACAGTGTGGTGGTAAAAATAGACATTGGTTTTTAGTTCATACTTGGGCTTGGATACTTCAGAGAAATACTGCAGGCATGAAATTGAAAACAATGTTACACACTGTTATTGTTAGACTGCTAAATCTCACTGGTGGTAAAATATTGTGTTACATTTGTGTTTAATTATCTGCAGGAGGTATGACCTTTTAAATGAACTTTGAGCAAACTTGCAATTTCATGTTATTTATAAGGTGACGAAGTTGGGGGTGGGCTTATTTACGAATGAGGGCCTAATTTCTTAAATGCTATCAAAACGGAGGGGGGCTTATTCAAAGACATGGGCTTATTTCCGATCAAATACGGTAGGTGTCAAAAATTGAAAGTACGGTATATGAAAATATTATTTATATCATTTAAGGATTTATAAATATACATATACTAAATTATATATAAATAAATGTCTCTAAACTGATATTAATAAAGCCTTCAAATATATCAACAAGTTATTTTTAAATCAGCATGAACGGTTTTGATAAAGAAAAAAAGGAATGTAACATATTAGGTATGAAAACTAAAAATACTATGGTCTACCATGTCTGTGTATGACCGCAAGACATGATTGAATTCTTCTGCTGACCACGTCTTCTTGCTCATGGATTCTTCCACATCCAACAACTTACACTGGTCAACCATTCGACAAAACTGGTCATAGTTCTGCAAAGACAAACAGTTGTGGTTTTATGTGAATTTGTTTGCAATTAAATGAAATATTAATACAATCAAAGTGGAACTCCTATCTCAATATAAAACAGAAAAGAATCTTTGTTTTCATAAAAATGGAATTTGTGGGAACTGACCTGTCGCACCTCAGCAAAAGTTCTACAGAAAAGATATATGTATCCTAATATCAGTATAAGTATCCAACAGACATAATAAATGTCTGTGATATTTCAAGTCCAAGGCAAAATATATAATCTCCTTTCACAAGAGACCATAACAAAATGGTCTACAATGCAATGGAGTAACTTATCATAACTAGGGTCACACGTATCTTAAAATAACTGAACACAATGACATACTGTCTTCTTCAACAAGGCAAAAAGGGCACTTTTAAGCTAAAAGGGTAATTTGTTCTATTTTGGTGGGAGGATGGGACAAATGTCCCAATAACTAAATTATCAAAATAATTCAAGAGCATGTATAAGTAATTATGTCATTAAACAAATATTAATGCTTATAAATGAATTAATTTTTAAATTGTGTATGTTTGCCAAATTGTGATGACGTCTTATATAGTACTGACAAAGTCATTGATTTGAGAAATTATGATTTTTCATTTCCTCGGTTAGATTACAACAGACCAACTAAACTTGGGTAATAAATTACTTTACAACAGACCAGTCTAAACCAGGGTGATAAATGAGTTTACAACAGACACCAGTCTAAACTGGGGTAATAAATTAGTTTACAATAGACTAGACTAAACTGGGGTAATAAATGAGTTTACAACCGACCAGACTGAACTGGGGTAATAACTGAGTTTACAACAGACCAGACTGAACTGCTTGATGAGTTCCATATGGGTAATAAACGAGTTTACAACAGACTAGACTAAACTGGAATAATAAATGAGTTTATAACAGACCAGACTAAACTGGGGTAATAAATGAGTTTATAACCGACCAGACTAAACTGCTTGATGATTTCCATATTGGTAATAAATGAGTTTACAACAGACCAGACTGAACTGCTTGATGATTTCCACATGGGTAATAAATGAGTTTACAACCGACCAGACAGAACTGTTTGATGAGTTCCATCTCCATGTTGATGTAGGAGGTGAGCTCCTGTAGCAGGTACTGGTAGTGGGGGTCTTCGTGCAGCAGCAGATCGAGGTCCGGCCACGGCTGCATACTCGTGCGGCGCTCCTCTTCCTCCTCCTCATCGTAGTGCAGGTGGATGTCATGTTTCGGAGGAGAGTAGAACACAGCCAACCGTGACTCCCGTAGCATGGGAACAACTTGTCCTACAAAACAAGATGGAATAGTGTAAAAAAAAAAAATATATATATATATAAATGGTGCAAAATGTCTTGTGTATCAATTACTAAAGTTACAAAATAATCAATGAATAAGGATTGAAAAAGAGATGAGCTAGTTGAAGCAGAAATAACAACTGAAGGTAAAATACAAAATTCGTATGCACCCTATAGCATCATATTTCATGTTTTTACCTCAAAGTTTGATATTAAGGTAACATTAAATTTTGTATATCAAAAATAATACATACATAGAAAATCTACTCGTAAAATAAAAAAATAGATCTAATGAAATGACTGTAACCTGTAGTTTTCAAAATTATAGCAAACATTTTCGACATGAGAAAAACACTAGTCATTTTGTTATGCTGAAAAGCAATATATAACCATAACCTGAATTTGAATCATTAATAAATTATATATAGTTTGTTCTAAAAAAAAAAAAAAAAAAAAATCCAGTATGTTATACTACAGTAATTTAATAGCTATTCATGATGATGTTATTTTCCAACTCACCTATTGTATTCTCAAAACCATCAACAATTTGAAAAACAGCATTTTTGAAGGAAATTTCAGATGGTGACAGACTGATGAACGTCTTGGACACTGCAACATGTTTAATCCTATAAAACATGATGAAAATATCTCATGGTTATGAAAATGTCAAATGTCAAAAAAAAAAAAGGCACAGTAGAGTACACTACAATATGGGCTATATTAACCTTACAAAATGTCACTCTGTTGTAAAATGGTTAGCAGTTGGTCATGTATTCTTTATTGGAAGGAAGAAACTAAGAAATTATGGCAGTGTTTTTGTTATGAAATGGCAATATGTTATTATTATGTTGTGTTATTTAAGCTTCATGTTATCAACTTGAAGAACAAAATCAATTTGTTAACTTACTCCTGTTCTTTTTCTTCATAGGCAAATCTGTTCCTGGATAGATCCTCATCAGACGACTCGTCTTCATAGTCTGAGTCAGAATACTCACTTTCATCAGAATCTGGGAAATAAAACAAGCATTATACAGTGAGTAAACCTGGACCATTCATTAATCACAACAATATTTTTGATAATTCAACAGCCATTAAGCAGAAAACTGCATTTGCATAATTTTTTTTTTTTTTTTTTTTTTTTTTTTATCCCAGTGCCCCCTTTCCTTTCTCTCCTTTGAATTCCATCTCATTTCTTCCCGATCTGGCAACTCCTACTATCTTTCAACTTCTTTCGCTGTCCACCTCCACATCCCAGTCCTTGTCTCTCCAACCGCGACAGGTGCTTGTCTCTTGTGGCTATCTGTGCCACACACCTGTTCCCCATCAGCTTTTAGCTGTGGGCTTAGTCTGACCACTTCGGGGAGTGTTCAGTAGTTACTTCTGGCATTGTTAACAGGCACTTGTAACCACCTACTATGCTCCCCTACTACCGGCGGTCGTTAGTTAGTGCCGTAGGTCAGACCAGCTTTATTAGCGGCAGAGGACGAGGATGCCAGGTGGGTGCAGGGATATACACAGAGACTGCACCCCGTGGAGGTAGGCGATGGTGTGGACAGCTCAGAAGACAGAGTCGGAGAAAATTGACAGAAAGGGTTGAAACACATTAAAATCGTGAGAGAAACTGGAAAGTTTTTTATATTAAGATAATGAGAATGATAGGCAGAGGGTGATAGATGAGAAAGATGAATGAATGTGTGAGCCAGCTTTGATGGGATTTGAACCACTGTCGTCAGCTTGATTGTCCAGCAGCTTATCCACTAGACCATACTCCATTTGCATAATAATTACCTCCATCTTGTACATAGTAAAAGCTTTTTTTTTTTGCTATTTTATTTTACAATATAAAATATATTGCTAACATTGCAACCTTATTTTAGATGCATCTAAATCTTAACAGACAATATAAGGCTTGTGTGACTGTGGCTAAACACCTACCTTTATTTCAAATTAATTATAAATATATAAAGCTGTTTAGGGAAGGTACGTGTGACATGTACTGTAAATTCAGCCTTCAGTGTTAAAGAAACAGGCTTATGTATGTGTGTGTGTGTGTGTGTGTGTGTGTGTGTGTGTGTGTGTGTGTGTTTGTGTGTGTGTGTGTGACACTCAGTTAGTAATGAGTGTTATTGGTATTTACCAGACATAGGTTTTTCATCAGGAAATTTTACAATTTTCTTCTTTGTTGGCGACTCTGTGCCTTCAATAGGTGGAGAATTATGGATTTTGGACATTCTGCGGTTCATAATACTGAAACGTTTGGGTATCTTTAGATCAAGCACCAGAGACAAGTTGAACACTGCGGCTACAACCTCTTCCACATCTTCACGGTGCTTGAGTTCATACAAAACCTAAAAATATATTAATAAAAAACACAATATATAAACAGATTGTAACAACTAGAAAATACAACACACAAATTTCAGTTGAATGCCATAGTATAGTGTTGTGACCTAAATAATGTCCAAAATTAAGGGACTTAATTGGGCATATAATAATGGAATATTGATGTCATTATATATTCATGTCAGGCATACTGTAAACCGGGAAAAATTTGCGTGTGTATTAATTTTGCATCATTTGCGCCCAACCACAAGTCGCAAAATTTATACACATGCATTATTTTCACATGCATTATTTTTTACAGATGTCAATGGCCATTCACAAAATTTAAATGTCGCGAATATGTGCTACGGTGCATATTTGCAGAAACACACCCCCCCCCCCCCCCCCCACTATATATGCTTAGTTTTTTTTCTTTTAACTTCACTTCTCAGAGTTCATCTCTCCAACCACAACCGTTTATTGGCCCTTGTGGCCATGCATATGAGGCACTTGTCAATCTCCAACCAAAGTGAAAAAAATGCAGGCTAGAGATTTTCAAAGCGATGTTAGCACTATGAAATTGTAAAACCATCATAGGTTGTGATGTCACCACAGCACACACCATAATGACGTCATAGCGTACGATGGTTTTACGATTTTGTAACATGGCTTTGAAAATATGGGCCCTGAGTCTTATCTAAAAGATTACACCTTAACCATCAGCAAATATGCTGTATCATCTTACCTCATCTATGTCTTGGATACCTTCAATTTCCTCTGCCTTTTCAAAATCAAAATGTGGAATGACATACAGCTCTGGAGCTTTTGGTTGAACGGGTCCTTTTTTCTTAACTCTGAGTCCATGCATAAAAAAAGTTGGTGAGTCTAATGTTACCTTTACAGTGAATCATGATGTAAAATGAAAATGTAATGCAGTGAACAATGACCATTGGTGATGAAATACCTGTTTCTTGGTATTATGATAAATTAATCACAAATAAATAATGAAAGTGTGACAAGTGAAAAACACAAAGAAAGCAAATGAAATCAGACAAATGAACAGGTAAGCAAAAAGATAGTGTTTTACATTGAGCAAGACATCATGTTACTTTGAGCAGATAACATGTGTGTGAACATGTGTGCATAATGCAAATGTTTTATTCAATAAAATGTTATCTGAACAATTCCCATGCTGAAGACAATAGACATGTACCTACTCTTGTGACTACTGACAATTAATAAAATAATAATAAAACTAACAAAACCATCATCCTTGATGAGTCCCTTGAACTGGTCTTCACAGATTCAGAATCACTATCCTGAAAGATTCAATTCAAAGTTAACTTTACACATTATAAATAATAATTTTTAAAACTTTAATTACAAAAATAAGCAATACAATGAGTTTTTACACCCATTAATATATATATATAATTACACCCATCGTTTTTATGAAAATATTTTTTAACAAACATTAGGTATGTATTTAAATCACCTCCTCAATGATATAATAAACTATTTTATATGAATATGAATATTATACTGTCTTTATACAATAAAAATTGCTATTTTTAAGTTACAAAACTGGTAAATATAACGTGGTCTATAGATGAGAAACAAAACATGTTGTCACAACATAGGCTACTTCTTCCAATTAGCACTTGAAGACCCTTCATTTTCCCGTTACACAGATAAGACAACACATTCCATAAACTTTAAACAACCAGTAATGGTTGATCAATTGAAATGCAAAACAACTTGATGGAAAATGTAACATGGTGACAAATGTTAAAACAATGAAATAACTTGATGGGTAGAGATGAACAATGTAACATGGTGACAAATACTAAAACTGAAATAGCTTGATGGTAGAGATAAAAAATGTAACATGGTGCCAAATACTAAACCAATGAAATAACTTAATGGTAGAGATAAAAAATGTAACATGGTGCCAAATACTAAACCAATGAAATAACTTGATGGTAGAGATGAGAGATGTAACATGATGACAAATATTAAAACAATGAAATAACTTGATGAGTAGATATGAAACATGGCTACAAATACTACAGTGAAATAACTTGATGAGTAGATATGAAACATGGCTACAAATACTACAATGAAATAACTTGATGGGTAGAGATGTAACATGATGACAAATACTAAAACAATGAAATAACTTGATGGGCAGAGATGAGAGATGTAACATGATGACAAATATTAAAACAATGAAATAACTTGATGAGTAGATATGAAACATGGCTACAAATACTAGTGAAATAACTTGATGAGTAGATATGAAACATGGCTACAAATACTACAATGAAATAACTTGATGGGTAGAGATGTAACATGATGACAAATACTAAAACAATGAAATAACTTGATGGGTAGAGATTTAACATGGCTACAAATACTAAAACAATGAAATAACTTGATGGGTAGAGATGTAACATGGTGACAAATACTAAAACAATGAAATAACTTGATGGGTAGAGAAGAAACATGGTGACAAACACTAAACCAATAAAATGGTTACCAGATCGTCCTCGCCGCTGGTGTTGTAAGATGCCACAAAATGATCCAGTACGTCTTGCAGAGCTGTCATCACCAGGTGTCGCAGCAGGTCCATCAACATGTAATCCACAGCTCTGAGGAAACATGACAGTCTTTCGAGGATCTTCCGCCACTCTGCAATCTCAGCATACAGAGGTCTATCTTCTGAACAATACAGAAAAATACATATACAGCATGGCTGATGGTAACCCGTCAATATTTTGGAAGGAAATTGTTAAAGTAGGTGTCGGTTGTGGTCGAAAATGTAAAATTTCTATGGAAGTCGTCATTGGAGATACATTTTCCTCTAATATTGATGATGTTCTAAATAAGTGGAAAAACGATTGTTGTACTCTTTTAAATCCAGTGTTTAACCAGTCTTCTACTAATGAACAAGAGTACTAGTGAGGTACATGATATGCCCGTCAGGAGTTTGATGGAAAACCATAGATATTAATGAATATGTTAAGGATATGATTAAATTCTAATTATGTGAAATTTTTGCAATGGGATGGATGAACAGTTTGCTTTGGACCAACTACGGATAGTCCATTGGAGAAGGTGATGTCTTATTAATGAAGCTATTGTTCTTTATTAAGACAGGGAAATTTTGTTTAGCATGAGTACTCTGGTGACACATTTATATTGGCAGAGAAACAGTTTATGTATGTAATGTTAACAATACAGAAGCGCCAAGAAATTAGAATATGTATTGTCTATATGGATCTTTTATATACACCATCCCACAGACAGTATAGCACATAACACGGCCTTTGATGTACAAGTCATGGTGCACTGGCTAGAGCGAGAAATAGCCCAATGAGCCCACTGACGAGGATCGATCCCAAACCAACTGCGCATCAAGTGAGCGCTTTACCACTCGGCTATGTCTCACCCTCCCCTGACAGATGGTGAATATCAACATATAACAATCAACATGCAAAGGATATAACAGTCTTTAAAATATATATATATTCTGCTACTTTATTACCATGGCCTCTTCTATCAATGATGCAAGATTAACGTGTGCGTTGATATCTGCCAAATACTGTCAACCATAAAATAATTATTGCATTAGCTACATCTTTAACAGTACCTTTCTTCTGAGCAATATATTCATACTGATAATAAAAAGCAAAACAAAAAGATCTGTTGTGAATCACACAAAGGATAAGTGAAGACAATACTAACTCCTTGCACCTTTCCTCACATCAGTGGTAGTGGGTCCTTTGGGTTTTTTCAGTCTGTTGCGAGACACCACAATATCAGTATCAGACTTTGTTTTTGGAATATTAATTTTCACCTTCTTGTCTCCTCGAATACCTTGTGTGATACCTTCCATTTCTGCCACAGTCTGAAAAAAGTAACCATCATATTCATTTCATTTCAACTTATTTTTGTGTTTATAGCCAATTAAGGTTCAAGCATGCTGTCCTGGGCACACACCTCATCTATCTGGGCTGTCTGTCCAGGACAGTGCTGCTTTTTCAATAGGAGTAGCCTGTATGATGGCAGCAAATCTCTGTTGACCAAGTGTTGAAATAACCACCAAATAGCTGAAGTTTCATTAAACTAGTACTCTCTCCTTTCTTGTAAATCTTTAGTGTGTATAAAAATTAAACCACATGAGATACTTTAAGAATATATTATATATAACACACTTACTGCACAGGATTCCCATGCTACTTCGATGATCTTATTCCGCAGGGCATTAAGCTGTGCCAATGCCAGTTTGCCTTGTTCCACCTGAGCAGATGTGAATTCTTGCAGGGTCATGGTTTTGGAACGGTCGTGTTTCAAGAGGCTGATGACACTGCTACCGTCAACATCTTTTCCACAGCCTTTGGCAGTCTCACATAAAGTCTTTACATGGAACAAACATCCCTGAAGAACTTCATTGGCCACAAATAGAGATTTATATAGAACCATTCTGTAATAAAAAATATATAAAAATACCAAATCAGTTATTCAGCCAATATGTCAGATAATGAATGCATGACAATAAAGATAACTCATGAGGATGAAACTGGATATGCACACCAAGTTTTATAATGATAGGTTTTATGATTTTTAAGTTCTGCTTCAGATATGAAACATGTCCAGTATTAAGTTGTTTTCAAAGTTACCTGCCAAGTTACTAACAAAGAAAGCTATTCTTGAAATGTAAGTTAATTAGCATAATATATAGTATTATAATGACAGTATAGTTTTTTAATACCACCTATCCAACACAATCTCCTTGCCCAACAAAAGAAAAAGAAAAAGAAAAACACAACAACAAAAAACACCAATAATAACCATACACATTTTAAATGATGAATGTTCAGGCCCACCAACCACCAATTATTTGTGACTGGAAATAATAATTCTGATTCCTGTTCTACCTAATAAAACCTTAAAATAAATAATCATAGTCTTGTTTAAACAAAACAATTAATTTTATTTAATACATGTAATTGATAGTATTTCATTAAATAGTAATTTCTGTAGGTAGTACTAAACCAAATAACTTCCGGCTGGGTCAAAGTTCGAGGTGCACCCAACTTTTGATAGAGAAGTGAACACCACAAGTCCTGTGATTGGTTATAAATGTGAGTGTGTTGGTTGTAAAAAAAAATAGTTTCATCTGGGCTAAAAATGTATGCAATTTTATTTCATCTAGTACCACTGTGTCAAGTAGCCTTGTGCTTGGAACATGTATGGGGTACCTGTAAAAAAAAGTACTAAAATTTTGTGCGGAACTAGGGTAGTCATAGACGCTACCCGTTATCTCAGAAATGAGCAGCTTGACACCCACTTTTTTGTGATTCACTTTAAGGGTGAGGGGTGGTAGTATTTATATCCGTGGCGTTTATGTCGATTGATACGTTGCAGGTAGGAGTTTTAGCCACATATGTTACTATTGTCGTCTATGGGATTTGATTTGGTAGTATACACCCTGTAAACATACTATAAACATACTAAAATTACAACACATTCACCTGCTGTGAGAATTTTTCTTTTTTCTGATACTTTTCACCCACACTTTGAATGTTTTCCATATTCTAAAATAAAACAATGATTGGAATATTAAATGATAATAGCAAATTAAAATATTAACTAATTTAGAAATACTTTATGAAGAAACAAAAACACAATTATTATACCAAGAATCATTATTTTATTTTGTATGTTTTGATGATGATGATGATGATAACTAGTTTAACGTGCCCATATACCACGAGAGTTTTGAACATGCTAATATGATCGTGGCCTGACTCGGGATGGGGGTGTATGTTTTGAATAGAATGGAACATTATCTGCTAATAACATTATTTTTGTCAATAAAACTACTTTTTGTATTTCTTAAATATAAAATACTGTTCCATTAAAGACTGTGTACTTAATATATCAGTTTTAGCCAAAAATGCAACACATAAAACAATATTGTATTAAAAATGCTAAGCACATTCGCAAATCAACATTCAAATATTTTTTATATCATGTTGACAATTAACCATAATATGAAGGGAAAAAACAGAAAGACTACCTGAATTTCACAAACGATGGAAGCTGGGTGATGTGGTAGAAAAGGCGTCTCTCCCAGAGCCACCACAATGCTGGAGTGCTGCTCGATTCTTCATGATTATTATCATCTTGAGTCCACTGCCACCATTAAAAATAAATTAAAAAAGTAAGCCTTACTTCTCTTTTCTCTAACTGCATAATTTTTTTTCTTACGGGACTATCCTGAGTTTGTAAGCCACTTTAAAAGGTTATCGTCAAATAAAATATTTTTACATTATTAAAATTACAACTTAGGTATATTTTCTTGTAGTATAGTGAAACTCCTCAAAACCAGACACTCAGTTAAACTGGAATTCCCTTGTAACTGAATGTTGTTTTACAGTCCCTTTTTAAATATTAGTAAAAAACAGAACTTCTCTAAACCAGACACCACTTAAAACCAGACTTGTAACTTAGTCTTGTGGGTCTCTGGTTTAAAGGGGTTTCACTGTATCTCAATATAAATTTTTTTTCTAAAATAATTTTGGACGTACAAATTTATTATTTTTTCCAATAACTAAATTTGAAATAAGTCGGCCAAAGGTCATTCTAAATGTATTTATCTATATAATGCTTTAAATATTAAAAAAACTTTAAACCTAAAAAAAAATAACCCTGAAAATATGAAATCTTTATACTTGATATCAATGTGAAAAAATAACAACCCAAAATCCCAATCCAGACAACAATTTAGGGCCAACTTTACTTTTCAATCATACATACTAAACCCTATTAAAACAAACATTTTGTACTAACCATTGTTACAGAAGAAGCACTGACAGTCCAGTATTTCCTCTGTGATCTCGCTTTATCAGCAGAAACAACTTGCAGGTTGTAGGGATCATATCTGGCACGGGGGTTGTCTCGGTTCCGTAACACACAATACACAAATTTACCATCATCCTCTTTCGCTGATGTGACTAACTAACAAAAAAAAAAATATATATATTTAGCTAATAAAAATAAATATTTAATAATGAATAAATAAATATTTATATTGAAATTTTAAAACAATTAATAACAAAATTAAGAAAAATCAACTTCAACAAATCCAGGTCAAAATTCACCTTATAAAAAGATGACAAATTACACACAAAACTCATTAAGCTTGATTTAAAACTATAAATTTGACCAAAATATGAATATTTTATCGTTTGCAGAATATAATGTCATCTAAAATGGGATATGGACATTGTAACTTGTTTTTATGTCTATTGAAGTAATGCAAAATTTGTTATTCAATTAAAAGATTTAATGTTCAAAATCCTAAACCAATTTGTAATTTACAAAAGCACATATACTATGTGATGACACAGTTATGTCTGCATCTGTTATTCTGGTTTCATACCTGACCTAAATTCCATTGTTTAGTCAACTTTTTTTAATGGATGGATGGATGGATGGATGGATGGATGGATGGATGGATGGATGGATGGATGGATGGATGAACAAAATAACACATTAAAAATGAATGAACAAACAAAATTAACATACCAAAAACCCAATGAAAGCTAAATTACATTTTCTTTGTACAGAAATATTTTAAGCTCATCCCACTAGTGTACCCTCGATTTACCCCCCCCCCCCCCCCAATTTAAAGCCAACACCACCTACCACCAACTTCTTTTCAAGTACCCTTTGTATCTCTGTTTAATTCCCTCGATTTACTGCCACCCTCGTCATCCGCAAAAGTCCTTTTTGAACCGAACTCCATTTAGTTATTATAATCCCCTCAATAATACCACCAACAGTGTGGTCAGAAATCAACCATGTTGCTTTAAGTAACCTGTTGATTGGAAAAAATCTAACACCAATGACCACTGGTAGTATATAGTAAATGTAATTTGTGTTATTGAGTGCCAGTTAGCGACAAGTGCTTTGGGTTGCCGCGGTATTCATGCCCAACTAGCGCTCACAGTACAGGAACAAATAACAGGCTGATGATCACGTGACAGGTGCATTTGATTTGTTATTTCATTCATGAATTAATTACTCCAGGTCTGGTAATGGTTTCCAGTTTTTATGCATGTATATACCGGTAGTGTAAATGTATATGTATGTTTGTCGATTGCTGCCTACTGATGTGCCTCTATCCATTTGGGGTTCGGGTGTGACTCTCCTGGGGTCGGGATATGGCGTTTTTGGTTATATCGCAAGGATGGATGGGGATTTATTATTATTATCATTACCATTATTATTATTATTATTTTAGTTTATTAGTTTACTTATTATTTCAATCAATTAAGTTTAGCCTGGGGAAGACTGGTCCAGATTTTGGGTGAATACTGGTGCATAGGTTGGGTCTGCATGACTAGTTTTCTTTAATAGCATGCCCGACAATACAAATTTATACACTCTGGCAGAGGTCCTGTTTCTGTGTCTTAGTTGCTTGCTTAATTTATTTTTACTAACCCATTTTAACATAAATACAGGCATGCTTATGTTTTAATTAATATATTATATGTATATTTTTAATATTAGGTTTTAATCAAGCTGTGTAGTCTTCTGACTAGAAATACTCAGGGCAGCTGGGTGAATGTTTCTTCCCCTCCAGTCATTTTTGGGTTCTCAAACACTAAAGGGTTTACAAACTTTCAGGGTGGGTGGCGGATGTCTTAACATATGTTTGTTATTTTTAACCTCTGGGCCTTCGATTGTGAGTATTTTCAATCATTTGCTGACCTTAAAAACCTAAAGGGCATACAGTTAATAATGAAGTTTAACTGTAAATAATCAAATTAAGTTAAATTATTTTTTCTCTTTCTTTTTGGACCAAATGCACACTCTAAAACACGTCAATAATTAAATAATGTGCAATAGCCTCCTATACATTTTTTGGACAGATGCAAAAATATTAAATAATCTCCCTTACCCCCATTTGAAATGTACACCAATCTAACTTGCCCCCAAAATTCAAACAACCTCTTTTGTGTCCCGATCGGTAGCGATCAGGATGGACGTGCCTGACCTTCAGTGGATATAAGCACGTAAATAGAGTTTTGGTTGGTTGATCTCCAGTTACCACTAAGTGACAGCATTTGTTTGGTGAAACAAGCCTAGGAGTCAGTGTCACAACCATCAAAAACTGTTGGATTCATACAGTGGTTGTTCGTTGAGAACCCCATACTAAGTTGGTGGAGCACCAGCCAATGAAACAGCATTATGGGATCTCGGTGGTGACGTAACACGCAGGTTTTCTATCGAATGGAATTTAATGTTGATAAAGAGGTTGAGACATTTGCCAGTCTCAGTGATGAGCAGATTATTGAAAGTGTCAAAATAACTTGTGACTAAACGTGTAATGACCAGGAAGAAGAGTCTGATACTGAACTGAAGCCCATTCCTTTAGTTTTCATTTTGTAGTAAGGGAATCAACATTCTGACTTATCATGTTTATAAATACATAAAATATTTCATACCTGGCTATTATTTTTATTTTATTTTATTTTGGTTACTGTTTGTTAGTTTTTATTTAAAACATGTCATTCTGTTGACATTTAGCAACTTCAAACAAAATATGTTTGGCAGTAAACCCAAGGCACCCCCCCCCCCCCCCCCCCCCCCCCCCCCCCAACACTATATAACTCAATGTAACGCCAAAATTGCATTGACACATTAGTGGGTGTTAAATCTAGGTTATACTGTAGTTAGATTTTTTTTTTTTTTAATATCATGCTCACTTTTTGCATTGCAGTTGAAATGGGCTGATCATTTGTTAGAGCTTCCATCTGTTTCCTGCATAATGGGCCGTGGTGAGGAATCTCTGTTACCCAGCCAAGTTGACTTCTGTATGCTATCAGATGCGTAAAACCATCATCACTGTCCAGCACTGAAATTTAGTACACAAATAAAATAAAATGATGAACACATGGTAGAGACCTCAACAAAGACTAAGAAATCCTAGAGGACTACAGATCTTTGTTAAATCAAGCAACGTACTACAATGTATAGTACATAGGTTTCAGATTTTACTTTTTTTCCCTATTAATTATGTACATTTAGGCATTCTTAATTTCACATATATGTTAGTTTGGCTAGTCATTATTACGTACTTTAACTTTCTCAAAGTATGATCAAATGTTATTTTTTATTAAAGTTTTGTCGACATCAGTGTCAATGGAACCAGGAATCATAATTATAGGATACATGTATATGGTACTCAACAAACTTAACTTCATTAATTTATCACGACAAATCTTTCACAAAAAAGTTTATAAATCAATGATAATAAGTCATTCACCTGGATCATCATACCAATTTTTTTTCAAGTATGACAATGGAGGGGCCTCAACAGGCAGTCGACTCAGAGCACAAAAAGACATCATACTGCTTTTGTCCTTCATAATATCCCTTAGTCTCTCTGAAACAACATATCTCACATCTTTATCTTTCTCAGTAAAAGAAAACTGCACTTCTGGTGTTTTCTTTTCAATGAAAACATTTGTTTCTGAGTCTTCAACGGATTTTTCTAAATCTTCGCCTATTTTTTCTGTGTCTTCAGTTGCTTTATCCAGTTTATCATCTTCATAACAAACCACGTAACTTTTCTCTTCACTGTCACTGATTTTGTCTGAAACAGATGGAATACCATACCATATACACATATTCTGACAATTTAATTTTAAAATTGTGTCTAGAAACATAAGAACAGAAGATTTAACAATTGTTGGAATTGGCATAAAAACAAAATTGAATTTCCATGAACCCAATCCTACCTAGAAAAAAGGGCTGACACTATTTTTTTTTCAGCACACAATTTTTTATTAAAATAAATTTTTTTATTAATATGTAGCGATAAATATTAAAATGCAGTTACATTTTTGTTTTAATGCCAACTGACCAAACCTAAGTTTTCCAGAATATTACAAGAAAAGAAACATTTTTTTTTTCAGGCCAATTAAAACTAGTCTAATAAATTAAAGGAATAATGTTGCCTTAATAACAGAATATTGTATTAACTCAAAATTAAAAGAAACAACTATGACTTTAAAAAGGAAGACTGATTGTAAAACCTATATTACATTGCAGGTGACTGCTCAGCTATTGAGCTATATCCCCACCCCATCTCTCAGTTTGAAAAAAAGTTAAACTTTGTTTTGGTTAACTACACCACTAGAGCACATTGAATTATCAATCATCGGCTATTGGATGTCAAACATTTGGTAATTTTGACATGTAGTCTTAGAGAGGAAACCCTCCATATTTTTCCTGGGTACTAGTTTTACGTGCTCATATACCACAAAGGTTTCGAAAATGCCCAACCCGGGCTTAACCTCTGGCATTGCCAGTGACTAAGTCCAGGACAGGGTTTTTTTTCCATTAGTAGCAAGAGATCTTTTAGATGCACTGTTCCACAGACAAGATAGCACATATACCATACCACAGTCTTTAATATACCAGTCATGGTGTCTCATTTTGAATGAGGCATTCACTAATGAAGTTTCTTTTACCAGTATCTGAGAATATGATGCTGTGCAGATCTTGGTCATCAGTCAGTTCACTCTTGGCCGGTTCGACAAGTGGAGGAACAGTAGTAGTTTCTGTAATATGTGCAGCAACAGACCTTTCCATTCTGTCAAACAGAAAACAAAGCTCAAGTACTGAATATTGCATTTCGATAGTAAATAACAATTGTACAAACTGCCGTCATAATTATATCATTCTAATTATATCAAACTGCATGATAAATAATAATATTAAGAGTAAAAATTAAATAGAAATGCCTATTATATGTAATCTTAGCAGAATCTGCATAGGAAGCTCTTGTGAAATGAATGAGCATGATCTTGATTTTACCTTCATTGTGGTACATTCATAACAAGAAGGTAACATTTTTAGTAATAACCACCAGTTTAATCACTGTGTTGAATTAAGATCAATCAAACTAAATTAAAATCTTCTATTATTGTTATTACAGAAGATACAGACTACAGAAGAAAAAAACCCTATTATAAATGCATGTATAGTCAAACTTTGTTATCTCGATGATGACAGGACCAAACTAAACAGCTTGGGATATTGGTGATTCAAGACATATATAATAGTTGTTGGTGAAATTTATACCATAGAACAATTTCTTGATCTTGGAACTGTTTTAATTTCACAATTTTTATATTCACAGATCTCCTGTTTACAAGATGTAAAACTCCCAGGGAAGAGTGTAAATCACAGAGATTTGGATAATGGAGTTTTACTAGATATATCCTTACATCTTCTGAATACATGGAATGGGTTCAATGGAAGAAGATGGTTTAACTTTCAGCTGTATTTGTCGTCGTTCGTAGTCTTTTTTAAACAGAGTGGTTCTGAAGCCTGGAACTTGCCGCCGATCCCGCTTTCCAGATGGAGGTCTTGGACAAAAGGCCTACAAAATAACATATATAGGGCTCAAAATAGCGGCCTGCAAAAAGCAAAAAAAAACAGTCAATTTTTTTTAGATCTAGCAATGGAAATAGAAATTCATCTGCTAAAACCACGAAAGAAATTGCAGGTCATTTTGTCTAGAGAGAGATGTCTGGATGAATATCTCATCTGCTATTTAGCTGGTAATTATGTTATACTTTAATTGCACAATGCATCTCAGAGGTCATAATTACCCCCACATTATACCAAATGATCATTTCACTCTGTGCTACCTCTTTTTCTAGTAGGTCATTATTATTTAGTTTTATTTACTTTTAATGGAATTTTGTTTTAAAATATTTGACTACAATGTCTTTCAACCAAGGGCGACTGATTCTGTAACCCACGGTGCTACCTCAAACAAGCAATCAACTCTTTGAGTCATACATCTCTTCTACCAATAAACTGTTCATCCCAAGAGTTACTATCATGGGTAAACAACATACCACTGTTTGCAGTCTGTTTCAAACTGTAGTATTTATGAATTATGGGTCCAAATTGTATTGACACAAACACCAATATTTTCATGTCAAGCAAACTTACTATGTACTATACAGCAATAAAACATTTGTCATCCTTTAACTAGTAAATTTAAAAACTTGCTTTGAAACAAACTCTACTGAATATTTATAGAGATAAGACACAAAATATTTATATACCGTACATTTCTTAGTTGATAATGACCATGTTTGTATGATTAGAAAAGAAACGATTATAATTTTACCTTCTTTGACTGTAAATGAACATTGACAAGAACATCGCTGTTTTCTGGTTTGTCGTACAGTCGATCTCGGAGTTGTTCTGCAATGTTAACTTTCTCGCGAGCCTCAGCTGGCTTCACTTGGGATGGGCCAACATTACCAATTTGTTTCTGCTTTCGGTTCTTTACTTGAAATGGGTCTACATTAAAGCGAGCTATCTTGTCTGTGACTTGCGACTGTGCAGTTTTGGGAAAGATTTCACTTTCGAGCAAGCTGATATTTTCCAAATCTTCATTTAAAACAGTCGACTCTGACAGAAGACTAATTGGGCTGCTGCACGATTCTTGCTTGTGCCGAGACATATTGGAATATCTCTATCCAGTTCTGCTTACGAGAGAGAGGAAACAGCAAATAATTATATTAAATAGAACTATTTATAATTTTATAAATAAATCCTGACTTTTCAACAAGATGTATTTTGGTAAAAGATCTGTCTGTCAGTCCCCCTTAATCACTCTCCACCCCCAATATAAACAAGGTTATAAATCAAATATTATAAGGAAAAATAACTCTAGCATATTGATAGATAGCAGCACTGTTGAAAATATTTGTGAACATGTGAATAAAGGGCCATTTAACAATTACATAACACTTTAAGGTAGAGAAAATATCATTTAATATGGGGCAAGCAGGTCTGCAGAGAGGGGTTGTTTGCCAAGAGTTATGATACATAACATATGAAACATTTTTATTCTAGTCTTGGCTATTTTGTTCTTTAACAAATTACTTTTCATTTATACCCCATTCCAGCTTCCACTAAAAGTACATGTACCTTTTATTATTAGTGTTTTTTTTAATATAAAATATCCATACCAGGGGTGCAGAAATGGAAAATATGCAACTAACCCACCGGACCAAAACCAATTAAAATTTACTAGCCCATCAGAATTTATAGTCCACCAGTCTATAGAACAATATATTATTAAAAATATTATAATATACAATGTCTTCACTTAAATATATATAAATGTATTGACAAAACATTATTAATAACACTTGGTAAGTGATCAACATTACGTGGCAAACAAACTAAAAGAAACAGGTAGACCGTCGGGCTGGTAGTTGCATTTGTGAACTCGTCTGTCAGAATTTTTACTCGCATTTGGCGAGCGGGCGAGTACTTTCTGCACCCCTGCATACAATCACTCAGTTCTTTCCAGAGCATGTTTTAAAAATCTCACTGGGTGATGAGTAAATGCTTATGTTCACGACCAGTTCAAGGGTTTTGAATTGTCATACATCCAAACAATTGCAGGGCTCCATCTTGAGAATTTATATACCACAGCAAGTAAAACAAAATTGCCATGGATGAAACAGCAATTTTGAGCCTGCCTATGACAATTTTTTTACAAAGAGACTTTTGCAGCAAACATTACTGAAAGGTTATTTTGCTGTATGTAGACATACAATGTATTTTAAATGTACAAATGTTAAATATTGGCAGATAATGTACAACAGGTGTATACATTTTGCCATTGTTGATGAACTTTATCGACAGCACAAAACTGCCATTGGTGATGCTCTCTACCTACAGCAATTTATATCTTAAGGGTGGCAATTAACGTTGGTGCCATTGTTTACTTCAAGCCCAGCAACTGAACCACTAATAAAATTTAAAAAATTTGTTATTCCCAAACATGCCCCACACCCCCATTTTTTTTAATGACAAGCCATATTAAAGTTACACTATATTCACAAAGAATATTTTTTAGTTGACTCTAGTATGGGATACAGTATTTATTATGAAAGACAACAAAACAAAAATGTAAACAGAAAATCCAAAAATATTTATCAAATTACATCACAGGGACATGAAGTCTGTCTGTTACAAAATGTTAGAAGGGTGTAGTGGTCTTAGCATTACAAAATATTACAAGGAGTGGGGATTGTCCGAAATTGGGCCTAGAAACTTGGGTTTCTAATTAACAGCTGAATCGCCTTAACAGGATGCAAAGCAGTACTTTATATTTACTTGCCAATTGGCTATATAGTAAATGGAAAACAACTAGGGATTGTTACTCGCCAGGTAACATCAAGTATTAATATGGATAGACCTGTGCATGAATGAAATAACTTAAAACACCAATATCCATTTTATTTTATTCAAGCTTTAAAGATTCAGTAAAGAAAATGCTCTGTGTATAATATAGTTTGTCATTAAAATATTTTTATTACATAATTTTTTAATAAATTTCTCTCTTGGGGGATGGGGGTGGGTGGGCTAGAAAATATCCTCTGAAAACACCAAGTCTTGATATCCATTTATGTCATAATGACAGTCAGGTGCTAATCAAATAATCTACTCGTCAAAATATGTTTTGTAAAGTTTAATTGCCATTGCAGAATTTTAATCGCATAGGCAAATGTTTTACTGGCAATATCACACCCTGCTTAATGTTCACCTTGGACTAAGCAAGAGGTATAATTTTAAAATGCTAAACATTCTATGTTACCTATAGTCCGAACCAAATTGTTAACAACTACGAAACATTACTCTCCTACCTTTAATTGCCGTTAGATTTCCTCCAAAGTTTGTCCAGACACAAATCTTGAAAAAACCATTACAATGACACAGATTCCACATACCAGATGATAACCATGTCACCTATATCGACTTCGCGGAGAGCGCATAGGGAAAAAAGCATGTACTTTTGTATCAGCTGCCATTTTGACTTTTTATGGAATATTCTTCAAGAGGGGTGAAAGGATAGGACTTAATCTAACAAAGTCATAACATGTTATGATATAAAAGCAAACGTGATGATGTCATATTATTATTATTTTTTAAAATTATTATTATTATTATTTTAATGATACCACTAGAGATCATCGATTTCATATTAATTGTGTCACATACTTTGGAGGCTTTCACCCCTAAAGAGTATTCCATAAAGAAGCAAGATAGCAGACGGCAGAAAACTGCATGTATTTTTCCCTATGCAATCTCAGCAAAGACAATATTGGCGACATCGTTGCAGTCTCGTGTGTGGAATCTGTATATTTGTAGTGGGTTTTTTTGCGATTTGTGTCTGGACAAACTTTGGAGGAAATCTAACGGCAATTAAAGGTAGGAGAGTAATTTTTCGTAGTTGTTAACAATTTGGTTCGGACAATAATTGCAATATTCTACGTTAGGTAATTTTTTATTGACTTCTAATAACCAAAAGCTTTATTTAAAAATTAAATCTGTTCACAAAGATTGACATATATCAACTCCATTTATGTCTTGTATTCTCAAACTTGAAAGGAAGATTACGTCTATATCTAGCACGACTGATTAAAAACGAGGTTAGATTTAAAACACACGACATTAGATATAACCCGGTAACATATACACTACAACATTTACTGCATTATACATGCAATTAATTCATAAAATTTATTGCCAACTTGTTATTTTATAATTGTAAATGACGTTATCAGTTAATACACTGTTATATAACAAATAACGAGATCAGAGTCAGCACCTTAACGATCCCATCAATACAAGGTACCCGCTTCCATCAACTGACGCCATGTTTGTTCGTTTACCTTAGTAATACCCACAATACACTGGTAAATCATAAGACCCGATGGCTCTGTAGTATATATATATATATATTACAAACAACAGACCAGTGCGCATATCATTAAAAAAAACCCACATTTAAAAAAAATTATTATTTGCTTGGTAGTTAAAGATATTAATTTAAAAAGAACAACACAAAGTGTTCATTGATGTGAACACGTTCATCGAAATACAAACAATAAATGAATAAGGACGAAAACTGGGAATCTATTCCGTAATATGGGTTGCCTAAGTATCTCGCGTCATTAGTAGGGCTCAGCCGGTTGAGTGCTCGCTTGAGGTGCTTGCGTCGCAGTATCGAACCACCTCGGTGGATCCATTCAGCTGATTGTTCTTATTCTCGTTCCAACAAGTGCACCACAACTGGACAAAAGGTCGTGATCCAGTATGAGTATGTACTTTCCTGTTTTGGGGAAAGTGCATATAAAAGATCCCTTGCTTCATATAGGAAATATGTAGGCCTAGAGGATTTCCTCTGATGACTATGAGTCAGAATTACCAAATGTTTGACATCCAATAGCCGATGATTAATTAATCAATGTGTTCCAGTGGTGTCGTTAAGCAAAATAAACTTTCTTTCATTAGTAGGGCCTATAATGTATTGCTGGCTTTCAACCCTGCAAAGCTCAATGCGTTTCTGTAGCTGAAGACGGCAAGATAATGCCATGTCACAAAGGTGGATCTAAAGACAGGCATGGCATGATTCTGCAAGTAAGGTTTTAATTGGTGGACATGAGCTCCAACTGGCTGGCTTTTAGATCCACATGTAATAGTGGAGCTAATTTTAATTAGATTGAGATTTACTACCAATAATATTAGTTATTCAAAATAAGACACTTTTAATTACAGACCTATATCAATTTTACTCATAATTTGTAAGATCGGCCTATTTGAAAAACATGTTTATTAATTTTTTTAAATATTATATCTTTACATGGACTATTACACAATTTTCAGTCAGGTTTTAAAGGGATACTCTCGTGTCAGACAGCATTAACAACTAGATAAAGGAAACATAATTGGCTATATATTTTTAGACGTATGCTACAGCTAGCTTCTGAACGTGCAAGTAAAACCCTAACAGTAGGTTCTGTATTTTGTAGACTTGAACAAAGCACCAATTGAAAGGTTTAAGTTGAAAGACGAAACAGCTTATGCCTATAACACACACCATGGCCGTAGCTAGCGGGGAGGTGGGCAGTTGCCCCCATCCCCCCCAGAACGAAATCCGGAAAGCATTCTAGAAACTTAAAGAAAATTATCTTCTTGACTGTTTAAGGAGTTTTAGACTATTAATTACTCAGTTGCCCCCCCACCCCCCCCCCCGCCACAAAGAAACAATCCTAGCTACGGCCCTGCACACACACACACACACACACACACACACACACACACACACACACACACACACATCAACAGCTTTAAAGAATTGGGCAGAATATCTTGTGTACCTCAAGGCTCTATTCTTGCGCCTATTTTATTTATTTTGTCTAATAAATGATATTCCATTATCTATATAAAACTACATGTAAATGCTAAATGAGCCAAACTGGTCAGTTGCAATTAAGTATAAATAATAATCCTATATCATCTGCTCATTACCAATATTACTGAACTCTCGAGCGGGTGGGAGGTGTAGGATCAATCTTTATGTAGCATTACAGGGGGGATGGGTGGTAGTGGTGGTGGTGGTGTGTGTGTGTGTGTGTAATTAACTGCGTTACGTGAGGTGGGGTGGGATTATATCATATTTTGGGGGTGTATGCTCTGTCGTTACAGGGTGGAAGATGGGGGTGTAGTATTGACAAAAATAACTACGTATATACTATATATTTGAACGGCCCCTCTATACTCAAAATTACTCTATTCCAATTTTAATACACGTATGTATATATTTGTGTGCATGTTTACCTAGTATTTGATAGGCTTAACTTAAAGTTTTGTTACCGATCTCGGATATACATGTTTCTTACAACTAACTATAGTTTTAAAATGGTTTGTTACATGTGGTTAGAAATCTGAATAGAATCATATCTTATTGTTCACTCCACCTTGTCTTCTGTGTCAGTAGATTTGACAACATCCAATGTTACTTCGTGTCCAGGTGATCTTTCGTGGTGAATATTCATTATGCATCAAGTTGGTGTTAGGTTCACATTGTATGCGAACATGCGTGTGTATGTATGTGTGTGTGTGTGTGTGTGTGTGCGTGCGTGCATGTGTATGCGTGCATGTTTAAGCGTAAGAAAGCAGACGCCCGAAAGTGAGAGGGTCATGGTCCGAGAGAGAGAGAGACAGACCGAGATAGAAAGAGAGAGACAGAGAGATAGAGATACGCACATACACACACACACACGCTAACACACACACACAGACACTGTCACAGACAGACGGACGGATAAACAAAGACGGACACAGTGCGTTTCCTCAACTAATACATAAGTAGCCAACTATGGATTACCATGTACGTTTAAAGTAAAATAGGTCATGCGCAGATGTAGTTGGAGTTTTTATAGCGGGTGGAGCAGGATCATTCTTAATATAGGCCTACTATGGATTATGTGATGAAAAAGAGTGAGTGTAATGGCTTATCGATAGCCTATTATAGTTTTCCCTCGCATGTCTGTCAATAATGTACGTACTATATGATTAGCTAGTTTATTGCCCCGACTGCATGGTACTTTGTTCAGCTTCATAAAGTCTTTTTTTTTATGTATGGCATTAACTATAATTACTAGTAATTATTTTAGTGTATTTTATGAGGTATACTTAAAATAAGCTTCCTACGATATTTCCTTTCTGGCGATCTAATTAAATTACTTTTTTTTAAAATCTATAATTGTATATAATTCAAATAATACGAAGTTGTTTGATGTGACGAAGAAGGCTTATTAAGCATTGTAATAAAGCTTATTAACGTCACGAAGAGATCATTTAGTCAAAAATCCATTTCTAAAGGTTTGCGAGAAAATACGTTCGGCGCAGGTTGAGATAGCTGATAGCTGTACAAGGCACAAGACTGTATGGTGAAGGAGGGAGGGTGTTAGGAATCGCCTTCTGTTTAGGCAAATTCTGAAAATGTCCATTTTTCTTTGTGCAGTAAGCTAAAGGAAGATCACTTTTGCTCAGTAATTTTTGTAGGCTAGTCTTCTCGGATCATTAGGGAGAGATATTCTGCGGTAAATCTAATACATGTTTGACCACCAATCTATATAATATAATACGCAAGGTCTTTTTAACAGTGTCGGATCCTTCTGATCGCTTTTTTCATCTACACTGCCGACCGCCACCCTTGCACTTACCCTATGTTGTAACTAGCAAGGATCTTTCTGCGCTCAGGTCCAGTCGATTACCAAACACACATCGTGCTAAATATTGCATACAAAGATGAATTTCATGAATACAACGTCAATGGACGTCGCCATCTTTTATCACAGAGGTGCCATCTACGACGCGGCTTGGGTATATTTATCAATTATTGACCGTCACTGAGGGCAATATCATGTTTTATTTGACCGAAGAAATTGATATCGACATAAAACATGATATTGCCCAAAATGTGGTCAATAATTGATTTATTACATAGACTCGTATATTCCTGCTTTGTTTATCAGAATTGAAATACGCCAATGCTTACAATTTCCCGCAATGTGTTAAAAGTTTGGGTTTAGTGATAATTAGGAAAATGCACAGTGTAAGGCCACTACACCCCATCTAAACTTCCTGTGCGAAACATTGGTTACATCTAGTAATACAAATAATACCAAGGGCATATGTTTGTTTTCTGACATTTAACACATCATTAATCATTAAAGTGTGTACGAAGAAAAAATAATTAAAATAAAGAAAACAAACAAACAAACAACAAACCTTGTAATCGGGTAACAGAGGTCGTTTACTCGTTTGTGTTGATGACGCATAACGCCAAATAATTAAATTGTAGGCTACTTTACTTGTTTAAAATTTGGAATAAAATGGCTTTTACACACGGCTAGAAAATTGTTTCTAAAAGTAATAATACTTAATATATGTTATGCATTGATGGAAATTACATCAATAATATCTGATCCTGCAAATTATAGATGTTTGTATTTAAAATGAAAGGAAATGAATGCATTTTTTTACACTACCGCTTCATCACTTGTCAAGGGAATGTATAAATTAAACCAGTTGTTAAACACTTAACATCAAGGTGTCTTTTCTAAGCAATTGTTAAATAACAGGATAACACAAACCATCGTATTTAATGAACCTGCCGTGGTTCAATATTATTAGTTTTTATTACATTTGAAAATAATCCAAAGGCTCGACATAGAGATCAAAGCAATGGATGTTTATATTCAACGGGAAACTTATTTTATAAAGTAATGCTTGCTTGCTTAACAAAACTCCGAGGTCCGTTTCATCACTTGTCTAGGAAATGGATGAAAAAAACTAATAGTTGTTATACGTTCCACTTCTTCAGATTGGCAGCAATGTTGTTGTTTTTTTGTCATCACCTTTTCAATGTCAGGATAGCACACACCACTGTCTTTGGTATGTACCTGTCTTGGGAAATAACCCATATGATCGATTGAAGTGTTTCGATCCAACGATCTATCGCAATTCTAGCAGACACTTTGTCAAAAAGCTATGATCCACAGGTACATCGTCGACTACCGCCAACATAATCTTTCAAGCAACACTAGGAAACCTTTCAAACATCTCACACGTTACCTTCTGAAAAATAAACAAATAAAATAAAATTGACACAATTATTCATTATTCAATATCTATAATATAATACGCAAGGCCCTTTTAACCGTTTCCCATCATTCTGATCTATAATATAATACACAAGGCCCTTTTAACCGTTTCCCATCATTCTGATCTATGATATAATACGCAAGGCCCTTTTAACCATTTCCCATCATTCTGATCTATAATATAATACGCAAGGCCCTTTTAACCAATTCCGATCATTCTGATCTATGATATAATACGTACGCAAGGCCCTTTTAACCGTTTCCCATCATTCTGATCTATAATATAATACGCAAGGCCCTTTTAACCAATTCCGATCATTCTGATCTATGATACGCAAGGCCCTTTTAACCGTTTCCCATCATTCTGATCTATAATATAATACGCAAGGCCCTTTTAACCGTTTCCGATCATTCTGATCTATAACATAATACACAAGGCCCTTTTAATCGTTTCCGATCATTCTGATCTATAATGTAATACGCAAGGCCCTTTCAACCGTTTCTGATCATTCTGATCTATAACATAATACACAAGACCCTTTTAATCGTTTCCGATCATTCTGATCTATAATATAATACGCAAGGCCCTTTTAACCGTTTCCGATCATTCTGATCTATAATATAATACACACGGCCCTTTTAACCGTTTTCGATCATTCTGATCTATAATATAATACACAAGGCCCTTTTAACCGTTTCCCATCATTCTGATTTATAATATAATACGCAAGGCCCTTTTAACCGTTTCCCATCATTCTGATCGCTTCTCCTCTTTCAATCTGCACTGCTGACCGCCTTCTTTGTAGTTACCGAATACTTCTAGGTACCAACTCCAACTCAGAGCGATTTTAACGAATCAATGGCCACTACACCGTCTTGTCTCTCACAAACAACTAACCCACTGTCTTGGACAGACAGTCCTGATATTTGCGGTATATTCTCAAGACAGCGTGCTTGAACCTTAATTGGATATAAGCACGACAGTAACTATAAATAAATGATATGACATAAGGATAGTAGTTTTAACCCCTGATACAACCAAAAATTAAGTTAAGTTAGCTATGACAAACACAGAGTACACACATGCACACACATACAGGCACGCACGCACGCACACACACACACACACACACACACACACACACACACACACACACACCTCCGCCACCTACATAGTAATTTTTACTACAATAATCAAATATTGTTACTTTTAACATACGTATATTAATATATTATGTTACCTCAATTAGTAGATACTTCATCACTATCTGAAGAAATACTATTAGCGACTTCATCATCACTGTCTCCTTGTTTTACTCCACCCTTTGAAATCGTCATCAGATATCGTCGGTACGTTGAGCAACTTTAAGTTTTCTTTTTGTGCAGTCTGTATATTAAACGAATATGAAACTTTTTCTTGCGCTTACGTTTCTTTGGTTTTAGTTTTAAATTAAACACACGAGCTTTCTTTATTTTATTTTCGGATTTATCATTTTTTACTTGTGCTATCAATTTTTCAAGAATGTTATTCCTTATGGCAGTATCCTTCTTTATTTCTATTCTATCTTGATTTTTGTTTGGACTATCTGTTCCTGTCAAAGCATTTTGATGTGACTTTTTAGCAATGGAAACAGCAACAACATTAGTAACAACATGTTTTGGTGCTAGAGGTGGAGTTGGTACAACTGGTTGAATTGGTGGGGTTGAAGCTGGAGCTTGTGTTGTACTAGTATCAGATGTTTGTTCTAGTTTTAGTGATAATTCTTGGACTGCTTTTGGAGTTTGTTTTAAAAGAGATTCCTGTTCGTGTTTTTTAATTGGTTCTTCGTCGTCTTCTTCGAGTTCTTCTTCTTCTTGAAGTGCTTCTTCTACTTCTTGAAGTATTTCTTCCTTTTCTTGAAGTGCTTCTTCTCCTTCTTGAAGTGCTTCTTCTCCTTCTTGAAGTGCTACTTCTTTTTCTTGAAGTGCTTCTTCTTCTTCCTGAACTGCTTCTTCTTCTTTTTGAAGCGCTTCTTCTTCTTCTTCAACTACGTCTTCTTCTTCTTGAAGCGCTTCTTCCTCTTCTCCCTGAGTTGGATCTTCTTCGTCTTCTTCTTCTTCGTATTCTTCTTCTTCGTCTTCGTCTTCATCTTCTTCTTCATCATCTTCTTCTTCTTCTTGAACTGGTTCATCTTCTGGAATAGTTTGTGAAGCTGGTTCTTCGTTGGATTCTGGAATTGTTTCTTCGGTTGGTTGAGGAGCAGATTCTCGAACTGGTTCCGACTCAATTTCAGATTCTTCATCTGGTACTAAAGCTGGCCCTGGGGGCGGTTCTAGAACCAGTTCCTCCTCCGTTATAGTATTTTGTAATGTCAAATGTTTACGTTTATTATGGAAATCTTGAATCGCATTGAGAATCTGACCCAGAGATAAATAGGGATTGCTGAATCGTTTTTGTAACCGGTGTTTTGATGAAATCTGCATATTACTTTTATTATATTCCAAAGGTTCAGTCAGTGACCTCGCAGCTTTATTAGATCTGTGCATGATGGCATCTGTAATACATAAAGTAAAAGAAATTTCAGTACTTATTATAAATGTATTCCTAAAATTTGACTACTGAATGTTAATTTAAAAACTATACCCCGTCCCAGCCACCACTAAAAGTTTACTTTGTTGATGAGTTTATCCTTCTAAACTTTATATTTGATTGTTCGTTTGGTAATTTGTTTCTAATAGTTGGAGAGTCGTTTTGTAGGATATGTATATATGTAGGGTAAACCAGTCAAAAAACTGTAATTTCATTATTCGTAGAGTAGACGAACTTATTCATTGTAGGTAAGTATTGCTATTTCTTGAAGCTGAACATAAAAATTGAAAAATGTTGTTATTTCCAACCCCCTTTATGCTTTTCCTTATTTATTTTCGTCAGTCCAAACTCAAATAATTAAAGAAAAGAAAAAAGTGGACGGAATATAAATCTGTTATAATAATAATATAATTATTTAATATTAAAAAAAAAGTTTTTCCAATAATATATATATATTACACAGAAGGTCGAGTTTGATCTGGATATGTCTGTTAAATTCGTTTCATACCTTTTTTAAATCTCGTTAGTGAGTTGTTTCTGTCAAAAATCTCGTCTGCACTTTGATTAAATCTCCTGTCTATCTTTACACTTGAATTCTTTTTTCCACGGTCTTCAGAATTTATCTACAATAAGAATTCTGCAAGTATGAAATTCTACTACTACTACTACTACTACTGCTACTGCTGCTGCTGCTTCTGCAACTACTACTACTGCTACTTACTACTACCACTACCACTACCACTACTACTACTACCACTACCACTACCACTACCACCACCACCACTACCACTACTACTACTACTACTACTACTGCTGCTACTGCTATTACTATTGTTACTGCTACTGCCTCTGCTACGACTGCTACTACTTCGATATATATAATGTTACAAAAGAGGGTGTGTCAGGGCGTTTTTTCTCTTTTGCGTATGGCGCTTGCATAGTATAGAACTCATCATACTTCCGATGCTCCTGCGTGTGTGTGTGTCTGTGTGCGTGTTTGTGTGTGTGTGTGTGTTCGTGTGTGTTTGTGTGTGTGTCTCTCTCTCTCTCTCTCTCTCTCTCTCTCTCTCTCTCTCTCTCTCTCTGAGTGTGCCTGTGTGTGTGTGTGTGTGTGTGTGTGTGTTTCTCTCTCCCTCTGTGTGTGTGCGTGTGTGTGTATGTATGTATGTGTATGTGTCTGTGTACGTGTGTGTGTATATGTATGTATGTGTGTGTCTGTGTGTGTGTGTCTGTGCGTGTGTGTGTCAATGTGTGTGTCTGTGTGGTGTGGGTATGTTGTAGTAGTGTTGACATAAAGTGCTCCTACTGGCAGTAGCTGGTGGGAATTTCCCTATTAGCTCAGTTGTTAGAGTGCTGGAATCTCGCACTGAGAGTCCGTTTTTCGAATCCCCTCAGTGGAGGTTGAGTTTGCTGTTACATTTGGAGCCGATGTAGGGAATGGGTGTGTTCTTAACACAAGAATACAATTATAACCCAGTCAGGACCCGTAACTGCCCATGTCCCACAGTCCCGGGACGTATCTTCACTTGAGGGGCGAGTATGTGTTGGTATGAAGTGCTCCTACTGGCAGTAGCTGTTGGGAATTTTCCTCTTAGCTCAGTTGGACTCTCGCACTGAGAGTTCGTGGTTCGAATCCCCTCAGTGGAGGTTGAGTTTTCTGTTAAAATGTGTCTGTGTGTATGTGTCTGTATGTGTGTGTGTGTGTGTGTGAGAGAGAGAGAGAGAGAGAGAGAGAGAGAGAGAGAGAGAGAGAGAGAGAGAGAGAGTGTGTGTGTGTGTGTGCGTGTGCGTGTGTGTACACTAGCTGTAGCATTGAATGGGGTTTGGTGGCCTTACACTGGTATGAATATCGGGACGAGGATTTGACATTGGGAAGGCGCAGGTTGATTTTGGGGAGGCAGCGTGGGCGGATTCTACTTCGAGATCTATCTTGTCATCTTCTCTCTTTCTGTGTGTGTGTTGTGTGTGTGTGTGTGTGTGTGTGTGTGTGTGTGTGTGTGTGTGTATGTGTGTGTCAGTGAGTGTGTGTCTGTGTGGTGTGGGTATGTTGTAGTAGTGTTGACATAAAGTGCTCCTACTGGCAGTAGCTGGTGGGAATTTCCCTATTAGCTCAGTTGTTAGAGTGCTGGTGGTGGTTTTATTGCAATATTAAACAACGTAATGTGACAATTTAAATTGTAAGCAGGCCTTTGATATAATTAATCCACATACCTTTTGCCATTGCGTGACCAGAATATATAGTGCAAAAATCAACACGGAGTAAGTATTCATCCTGCAAAGGAAAAAACATTCAATTTTGTTATTTGGTCTTGAAACTAGTTAATATGTTAAAGAACTCAAAGATAACCGTGCAACATGAAGCGGTGCTCTGGCTGAGTGTACGGAACTGAACGTTTTCGTGGGCGACCTATGTTG